>NC_047569.1:29789139-29869139 GCF_011004845.1 Esox lucius
ATTAGTGTGTGAGTCTGTCTTACCTTGAAGGCCAGGGAGTCGTTGATCTTGTTGACTAGCCAGGTAAACGTGCGTCCATACACAGCCTTGGACAGGGCATCCCGGGCCGACGCAGCCTGTTCCAGGTTTAGAGGGCTAATCAGCTAGAGTACATACACACACACACACACACACACACACACACACACACACACGGAAATCGTTATTCCACCATTCGGCCACAGGTCCTGAAGAGCCATTATGTCGCTGGATGTGTTGTCAGGGGAAGAAGAGCATCCAGAGGACAGAAGGCCTACCTCTTCTCCTTTAGCGATTATCTTTTTGTGTGTTAACGCCTCTTTCAGGACTAAACCGTCCACACCTAGCAACTGCCACAGCAACGACGGGAAAACAGTAAGACAGAACCAAATTAATTCCAACACCTTGACTAATGTTATTCATCACATGTCAATGGCATGATTGGAATATACTGTCCCGGGATGGCCAGTGTGATGCAGAGAGGGAGGGAGGGCTCGTACCCGAGACAGGTACTTGATCTGGGTGTCTGTGGTGATGTAGGCAATGCCACTGTCCTCCCCTCCAAACTGAATGTTCCCCAGGTGAAGGACACTGGCAATAATGTTCAACAGCTCCTGGAGAGGGGGAGAGAGGGGGCGAGAGAGAGAGAGAGAGAGAGAGAGAGAGACACAGAGATGGAGGGAGAGCGAGGGAGAGAGAGACAGGGATGGAGGGAGAGAGAGCGAGAGAGCGAGAGAGCGAGAGAGCGAGAGAGCGAGAGAGCGAGAGAGCGAGAGAGCGAGAGAGCGAGAGAGGGACAGGGATGGAGGGAGAGAGAGAGACAGGGATGGAGGGAGGAAGGGGGGAGTGAGTGGGAATGTGAGAGAAACAGGGATAGAGAGGGGGGGGGTGGATATAGAGAGAGAGTGGGAGATAGTGAAGGGGGAGAGTGAGAGACAGGGAGAGTGAGAGAGAAAGGGAGAGTGAGACAAAGGGCCATGTGAACATTAGACAGATAACACAGATTGTAGTGTGAACTCCGTTATCTTTATGGCTTCGTATTAGATTAACATATATTGGACTTAAATTTAGTCCAAGATAAAAACAATGTATGAAAGACGTTCCCTTGTTTGTTCGTACATTTGTCTGTGTGCGCGTGCGTGCGTCTGTGTCAGCCAGTATACACGGTGGTCCTCAACCCTCTCCTCAGGGTCTCCAAAAACAGCTGACTCAACTTGTCAACTAATGGTCAAGCCTTTGACTAGGCGACACAGATGAAGTAGTACAGGGCTACAACAACACTATAAAACCTTCATTAGAACGCCTGGCGTTCCCAAGGAGAGGCTGTGTAGCCACTGACAGAGATAATAAAGATCCCCCTCTGCCCTGAGCTCTGGCCCATAGCCCAGATAAGTCATCAAAATGTACGAGCCTCCTACACGTAACAAATCAGCCTTCTGTCAACACAACACACGGGCGCACACGGGTGTGGACGCAGTATACTATAAACAAGGTAGCAAAAAGGGACCTACAGAAATATCACAGTTACCACAACAGATGGTGAGTCAAGGGGAGGTAATGTCACTGTGTGTCAATGTCTGTGTGTGTGTGTGTGTGTGTCGTGATAGCAGGTTCTTACCTCCACCTCATCGTCGTTGAAGCCGATAACAGTCAGGGCCTTCCTGACCACCTTCCAGTCGCTGCGGTCGTTGATGGAGCTGACCTTGGGACAGTTCCCCTAACACACACAGATAAACCTTCATCAGGCACGGCCCTGGGTACACGTTTCATAAGTAAGCAGTGGTCATGAACCCAGGTCGGAAAACATCTCAACCTGGTAGACCAAGGCAACAACACATTTCAGGAATTTGCATTTGGGTTATTGGGAAGATGCTCTGAATCCACAGTGATTTACAGTTCATCTATTTAACTACAATAGGTAAGACCCCCACATCTGTCATTGCAAACCTATCTAAAGCAGTGCTAATATGAGAGGGGCAGTTAGCAAAGCCGGTTCAAAAGAATGGTGTATAGAAACAAAGAGGTCTGCCGACAGTTCCAGGCCTTGGGCGGGTTCAGGTAGAATGCTCTTGGTCCCTGCTGAGGCCCGGCCAGGGACAGGTAGGCGTGGTAAATGCACATACACCCAACACAGCACTTCACCATCTAACCAAACTTGTGTGAGTGTTTACAGAGAGCCAGCCCCTCTCAGGGGGCAGACTGGTTGTTCACCTCAGGGCATCTCAGTAGCAGGCGGCCCTACTGAACCACTCTACACCACACTAGAGACATTAGGAAGTCCTCCCACAGGGACACAGCACAACCAAAACAACACCAGAGAGGTGGAGGAAGAGAGAGACTGAAGGGGACAGAGAGAGAGCAAGTTTGATGTGAGTCTTTCAGCCAAATCGTTTGACCCGAAGTGAAGTCCACATAGGGAACGTTTGACCCGAGGTGAAGTCCACATAGGGAACGTTTGACCCGAGGTGAAGTCTACATAGGGAACGTTTGACCCGAGGTGAAGTCTACTTAGGGAACGTTTGACCCGAGGTGAAGTCTACTTAGGGAACGTTTGACCCGAGGTGAAGTCTACATAGGGAACGTTTGACCCGAGGTGAAGTCTACATAGGGAACGTTTGACCCGAGGTGAAGTCTACATAGGGAACGTTTGACCCGAGGTGAAGTCTACATAGGGAACGTTTGACCCGAGGTGAAGTCCACATAGGGAACTTTCCCATTTCATTCCGGGCCTTAAATTAATCTCTGGTCTCACCTTGACCAGGTACTGGTACCGCTGGGTGGGGTCAAGGGTCAGGGTTAAAGTGGTCTCACCTTGACCAGGTACTGGTACTGCTGGGGGTTCTTCTCCAGGCCAAGACGTCGCAGCAGGTCCTCCTCGCCACCCTCGATCAGCTGGTAGAAGATGTGGAAGTTCCGTTCGCCGTGGTTCTGGTGGACCACCCGGGACTTCTCCAGCAGGTAGTTGAGGATGTGGCCCCCAACTGGAGCTCCCTGTCCACGCCGGGGGAGGAGGGGGAGGGAGGGAGAGGAGGTGGTGATGCAGGGATACTGAGGCAGACATAACGGACACAGGGCCACAGAAGGACAAAACCATGTGCGGAGAACCCCCCCACGACACCAAACACCCCCCGGAGAGAGGAAAGGGAAAACAACCCCATGGTAACTAAGTGTTTTTGTGTGTGTGTGTGTGTGTGTGTGTGTGTGTTATGCTGTGCTAATGTGAAGTGACCCCTCACTCACCTTAAAATCAAACTGGATGTCCATGTATTTGCCGAACCGGCTGGAGTTGTCATTGCGCAATGTTTTGGCATTTCCAAAAGCCTGGAGACAGAGAGATAGGTTGACATACAGGAGAGACAGACAGGGAGGAGGTGGTAACTCCTGACTCAGGTCCATACTGTTTACACACGCCAACACATGGCGTCCCCCCAGGTCCTTCTCACCTCCAGAACCGGGTTGGACTGCAGCAGGCGGTCCTTGACCGTCTGGACCTGGTCACTAGCAGGACAGGTAATGGCGTAGTACTGCAGGATCTTCTTGGACGCCTCTGTTTTGCCAGCGCCACTCTCCCCTGAGATCAGGATACACTGGTCCCTACGCTCTGTCCGCATGGAGCGGTATGAGTTGTCAGCCACGGCATAGCTGGGGGGTGGAGAAAGAGAGCGAGAGAGAGCGAGAGAGAGTGAGAGCGAGACGGGGAGGTGGGACAGGGATGGGGAGTTGAACAGGGGAGGGGGACAATGATGTTTAATGGCGTTTCATAGGTAAATGTCCAGACAGTACAGTTTCCTCTAAAAAGCACCAGACCCTTATCAGTCATCAGTGAACCTCCGGAGAGGATGAGAGAGGGGAGTCAGGCCTGGGGAATCCCCCCTGGTACCACCATGCACCAGCCCTCCTCATTCCATCCCTAGCCAAAACACATCACTCTTCCTCGCAGACAGACAGAGGAAAACATTTAGCTACATGGTTCAGTAGAACGGGAAAAAACAGTCCAATTCGGCCGAGGCTCTAGGAATGTTGAGCTCATGGCGGAACCTCCATAATACATTCCATTGTTCAGCCATCGCCCAATAGACAAGAGACCGTAAGAGGAAACCTTTAAGCCCACCAAGCCCTTCAACAAACTGGCCCATGTGATGTATGCTGAGCAGACATTTAGAAAAGCCTCCGTCCACAAGAAATTGCCAACTGATGCTCCGTGACAGACTCAACTGGAAGGTGAGTGGAGAAGGATTCAATGCCTGGGTTAGGGCACTCACATGTGGGGAGAGACCTCGTAGAAGTTGACCCCTCGGTAGCGCTCCATGTGGTTCTTAGTGTAGATCTCCAGATCCTTGTACGGGTTCACCGACACCAGAACTGAGCCAATGTATGTCTGACAGAAACAACAGAGAGAAGTTCAGGGAGAATAAAAAATAAAAAAAAAGCACAAAGGTTCATCTATAGTTTCAGGATTCTAGACGATCAACTGCTTCTCTTCCTGCTGATAAGAACCCCTCCACTTCTCTGCTATTCTAATTCCCAGGACTGGTTCCACAGTAACAGAAATCCTTTCATACAGTTAAAGCTTTCACCGGAACTTCACTTTTCACATTACAGAGTGGGAGAGTATCGGCTGTGTGATGTCAGTGGTGTGATTTTCATCAATTGAAATCACACTCAGCGGTGTGATGTTCGCAGTGTGATTTCGGCGGTGCGGTGTCAGCATCAGCATCGTTGGGACAGGTGTCTTACATAGATTAGGTTTTCCTTGAAGCGTTTGCGGAGGTTCTCGATGAAGGCCGCCTCGCTGGTGAAGTTCTCCAGCAGGACAAAGTCCTGCACCCCCACCCGGTCCCTGGCCGTCAGGGCACTCTCCATGGTGATCCGAACTCCGTCACTACCTACCGCCTACGGGGAAGAGTCGGAAGGTCAGCCATACAAACCACTCATACCAGTAAGACAATATGGCAGGTAAGGGAATAAAAACACCAGGCAGAGCAGCAGCGTGATTCCAAGCAGGCAGGCAACCTGTTTAACGTTGAATCAATCTTGCATGCATGTATCTGTCAGGGGTCATTCAGTTCTGCGTGGTAAGAAATGTATGCACTCCTCACATCTGCTCAATCTACCAGGCACAGAACACTTTATAACACTTGTACGACGACGAGGAAATTGAAAGACTGCTGCCGTGTTCCCTCTATAGTATAAAAACAGACTGGAAGTAAAATATGAGGTAAACCCCATGGCTTTCCAAAAAGCAGCGATCACTTTGACTAGAGCCACAGGCTCTACCACAAGCTAAAACATCCAATTCAAATAAGAAAGTTGCATTCAAACGATTAACTTACATCTTTCAGATCTTCAACGCACCAGCCAAGAAACCCATTTTCTATGATAGACGTTTGAGTTATACGTATCAGATGTTGAATATTATTCAGATCCATCACCACTGCATCTCACAAATAAAACTCTACACTGAGGGTGCATCCACAAGACAGAACACACACACAGTCATTGTCTATTCTCTCTCTCTCTCTCTCTCACACACACACACACACACACACACACACACACACACACACACACACACACACACACAGCTGCAAGCTGTACAGTGTCGTTGTGTTATTGACACAGAAGGGCCCGGCAGGCCAGAGAGAGATACGCTACTTTAATTAAGACTAGTAAACCACCTGCTGACTATATGGCTTTTACCACAGAAGAGAAAAACAGAGGGAGAGAAAATAAAGACAGCAAGAGAGAAAGAATGAGAAGACAAGATTGAGCAAAAGGGCCGATTCACACAGAACGAGATACCATGATGGATAACATGGACGTATTCCGGTGCGATTCTTTTTCTCAATTGTAATTTATCTTCTAACTGATAGTCATACATACAGGGCAAAACAATTTCCAAAACATCTTGTGACCTAAGACAAAAAATAACAGATCAGACATTTCAGCTGCACCTAAAAGGAGGTTTACGTGGCAACGGCGATATCAGCACCTGGGACTGCACCTGATAGCCGAACCTGTTAGCACGTTGACCTCTTCGCTAGCAGTTTAAACTCAAGCTAACAAATGAAACGGGTGAACGAAAATGTAAATAACCGCAGAAACATACACTACAGGAGATTTGGGTAAAAGTATTTCCCGCTGGGAATTAAGTTTCAACACTCGTCCTATTTCGCGTGGCTGAAACAGCTAAAAGTAAACGTCAGAAATATTTCGAAACCATCGACGATATATATTTCGTGTGCTATAAATCACGACTTGCCTGCTCATACTTGCCAGAGTGTTTTCATGTCCCAACAAATGTAGTTTAACACTGGCACAGTAAAGAACCCAGTGGCCATCCCTCAGTGTGTCTGCACAAATAAACGTTCTACCCATCAATTACAAAATGTGACCGCATTTGGCGTCAATAAAAAAAAAGTATCAATACATTTCCGTGTGGGGAGGAAAATCGAGATACTATACCGTATATATATTTCGCGTCCGACCCTCACTATAAAGCCCAGTCCAGGGTTGACACAGGGACACACTGAACAGGTGCAAATTACACCCTATTACCGTTGTAGGGCATTACTTCTCAAACTGGTCCAGGAGGTTCAGCGGTGAATATGGTCCCTTTTAGCAGGAAACCTGGTTGCTGGACTTTAATCCTTGGAATCTGCCGCTCAACTAATGATAGGTGAACGATATCCCGAAAGAGGGCAAGCTGTTTCATCTTAATGATTGCTAATCTTTACGAGGGGATGATTCATGCTTTCACTCTGACCTCTTCTTTAACTCTCCCTTCGTTCCCACTGTTCTCTCTTCAGGTTTTCACCTATTTTCTCAGTTTCAGTTCTCTGGCTGTTCGAAGATACATTTCTAGAACATCGTTTCACACAGCCCAGCGGCTCAAGCGGTCTCGGCCCGGCGCTGCACTTACCCTCTTGCAGGGCTCATTGGGGGCTAGTTAGTAAGAAGTCTTATCCAGGGATCTAATCGCTCCAACAGCCAGGGGGGAGCTATGGATACAATAACTAGAACGGACGTCCCCATCCAAGTTGATAATGATGCAATGGCTGGACCATTCCATTACTTCTACAGGGAAACAGTTTTGTTTAAGGAACCATGGAAGTGAGACAACTTTCTTCTTAACCTCGGGAAGGTGTTCTCCCCTAGAGACAGAGAGGAACCTCCCTTTCCCTTCTCCTCTGAATGTCACCCAACACCACCTCTCTGAATCTCCATTACTTCATTGTTCTTTGTTGTGGCTTTTATAGTTGGGCTTTCCTGCCTTCCTGCTTTCCCAGCCTGACACACACACCCACCCACCAACCCATACCTCTGCTGAACATACTGACAACACTGTACCCCCTACAGTACTGTGATCAAGGCTCTACTGCCATTACCAGCATGCTGTCACTGTTTCCAAATCCTGTGGAGAAAACAAATGAGCTGGACCCCCTTCTCTAACCCTACTCCCTCACCACCTCCCCTCTCCAGCCAATGCTCTCACACACACCTTCCCTGGCATATCGCTCAGTCATCATCAGAACATTGCAGGACACACTGTTGTCTTCCCCCATATTACCCCAAGAGACAGGCAGGAGCATTAAGAATATGAGGAGCAGGACGGGGGGAGGTGCAGGAGAAGGAGGCGCAGGAGGATCTGGTGCAGAAAGAGGCGCAGGAGGATCTGGTGCAGGAGGAGGCGCAAGAGGATGATCTGTGCAGGAGGAACAGGATGATGAGGAGTTGGAGCGGGAAGAGCAGGACGATGAGGAGGGGGAGGAGAAGGACGACAGCCAGACAACTGAATCATAGTGGAAAAAATTTCTAAAAAGGGAAATTCTCTCTGAGTGATTAAGCCTGGTCTCAGTACAAAAAGCCACTAACCACATATTTGGTTTAATCTCCCTGAAACAAAACAGAGGAAAAGGCCAATTTTCTTCAAATTCTTGTGAACATGAAGCCATCATGTTGTTAGGGTAGATATGTACCAAGTGGTGTCCTGGCAAAGAAGACAATATTCATGAATTAACTCCTCAAACCACTTGAAAATGAATTGTACTCAATGTAATCCTAATGTAACAGGGTTCCATGACTTTGCACTTATTGCCGTTGGAATTAAGCCACTTACACATCACTGGCTGTCACCCTGGTGATTGGCTTTTAAAGATCTTGTCTGTCTGAGTAATTTTGCCTTACAGAAAGATGCTGATGATGTTAGTCTACGCAGCAGATCTGTCTGTAAACTGTAAATTCAGACAGCTTTCATGTGTCACAGTTATTAGACATTTAAGAAGCCACAGGGCAACACTGAGGTCAGGCAAAGACCAAGCATTGGCTTTGGGTTAGAATTGGACCCAATCATTTTCTTGAGGAGAGATGGGTGAGAGAACAGAGGGGTGAGGGGACAGAGAGAGGGGGTGAGGGGATTGAGAGAGGGGTGGGGGTAAAGGAGAGAGGGGTGGGGGTAAAGGAGAGAGGGGTGAGGGTAAAGGAGAGAGGGGTGAGGGTAAAGGAGAGAGGGGTGGGGGTAAAGGAGAGAGGGGTGGGGGTAAAGGAGAGAGGGGTGAGGGTAAAGGAGAGAGGGGTGGGGGTAAAGGAGAGAGGGGTGGGGGTAAAGGAGAGAGGGGTGGGGGTAAAGGAGAGAGGGGTGGGGGTAAAGGAGGAGGGAACTAGAATATGTCAGAGTGGGACAGGGAGGTGAGGGGAGGTGGTGAGGGAGTAGGGTTAGAGAAGGGGGTCCAGCTCCTTTGTTTTCTCCACAGGATTTGGAAACAGTGACAGCATGCTGGTAATGGCAGTAGAGCCTTGATCACAGTACTGTAGGGGGTACAGGGTTGTCAGTATGTTCAGCAGAGACGTGTGTGTGTGTGTGTATATATGTATGTGTGTTAGTAGGGGAAGCAGGGCGGACAGGTGTAACAACTATGCTAGCAAGTGAAAGCATTCTCCAAATTTCCATACCTTCAGGATAGAAGCTTATAAGGGCAGCTGTGCTAGAACAAGTATTCACCTTCCCGGGACAAAGACAGGCCAACTGGCTGCTTGAAGTGCATTTCAAGCACATCAGGGACATCCAAAATCACTTCTTTCTCAAAAGTATACTGACACAAAACAACAGTTTCCTTGGTACAGTAGATTTTGTTTCACTAAAACCAGGAGGCAGCGGAGACCAATAACAGAATACTACCCATCTATCAGAGTGAGCCAGCCCGTCGTTGCACCCCCCCACCCAAGGACCTGCTATCAGGAGGCCCTGACAGACAGCTTATACTGGGGACAAGTTGATGGAGTCTGAACCATCATATACAATGTTCCTCAGTGGCTTCAGGTCCGCCTCTGACCGCCGGGACAGATTCTGGGACTAGTTAGCTGGAGTGACCTAAACTAGTATGGAGACATACTGCTGGGCCTTTACAAGACGTGAGACAAAAGTAGCACATAGGATCCTTCGGTTGTCCCAACTCTGATGTGACCCCATGGAGGTTGAAACACTGAGCGGTTAGGGTAAAAGTTAGGGTAAAGATTAGGGTGAAGGTAGGATTCAGGACAGCACTGAACGTTCATGTCTTCCCAAAGGCTCTGTTGCGCGTGTGCACAGCTAGCTACTGAGCTGCTCTGTGTGTGGTGGAGTCTCAGTGAGCCAGGTCACACAGACATGACGACAGCCCACGTTGTGTCCTTGGTAAAGTCAACAAAACCAACGCGTGAAAGGCTAAGCCAGTCATCTATCAGAACACCGTGAAATGAGGCCTGGGTTGAACAGGGCATGAAGGCGGTGGAAATGTCACTCAGACGGCCATTGTCCTGAGGCGTTCTTAGCGGACCGATGAGGACGGCAAGCTGGCGTGAGCCAAACCCAGTGGGGCGGGAAGAAACCGATGACCGTTAGGACATGCCCACAGACTTCAATCACTGCCCTGCGCCCCGGGCAGCCAGTGACATTGTGTCTCCAGGTTGCCAAGGTGACAGTGACAGGAAGTTATGCGGTGGGTTTGGGGAGGACTTGGAACGCTGCCCCCGCTGCTATGACATACTGACAGCCAAATCTTTAGCCTCATCACCCTGACTTCCAGTCAGTGCTTAAGAATCCAGGGCAGACAACACAACACACCAACAAGCGGACGGCTCCACCTACACACCACAAAGAGGTGACAGAAGGAGCTGGGTGGCGTCCGTTTTCACGCACGGTTAAGGAAAATGTTTAGCAACACAATAAAAGTCCATTTCTGGTGGGAACGGGTTCTATAACCGCTCTCTGTGTGTTGGTTTCTGTTCTGGTGCCTAAGGAAAACAGACTAGAGACAGCAAGAAAACTCAAGAAGATTGACGGACTGTTTCTAGGAGGCTGTGTCACAACTGGCTATATGGTCTAAACCCATCCAGCTATAATACATAGTGAGATAGTATAGATTAGAAATTGATTGTGATCTAAACATGCCCAGCTTTAATAGGCAGATGGTGAAATGATGGGAAGAATAGAAACAAGCTTTCTGATCTTAACCCACTGCTACATTCCTTCCTCTTATGTCCTCGCTGTTAAAGCACCCGGTCAATCAAAGCTGTTACGTAACGCACACTCCACACAATGTCAGTCCCCAATGTCTCTCAGCCCACTTAAAACTGAAACATAACACAAAAACACACACCTACACTAGACCTCAACTAGAACAATAAACCTGCATTGTTGTGTTACATTGTGTTGCGTCCAACAGCGGTCGAGGCAGTGTGCGCGCACGCTGTTCAGTCCTTACCCTGGCTCTGTACGTCATCTCGGTCTCTTCCTGTTTGTCCGTCAGCTTTGGGAATGTTTAATACTCCCAGACGGAGTCGTCCACGTCAAGGGACCGTGCAGCGAGAGTGTTTTTAGAACTCCTCCGGAGCCATGTGTTGGAGCGAACCAGCTGCCATCGCCGCTCCTCCTACTTATAGGCCCCCTCTCAGTCAGCCACCCTCTCTCCCTCTCTCCCTCCCTTTTCTTGCCTGCCAGCCGTCTCTGCCTGTTGAACGAGCAATTCGGGTCTGGGGTAGAATTCAAGAATGACACACACCCCCCCCCTCCAGTACAGGGCCTAACAGGAGTTGGACAGTGAAGCTGAAACACTCCTTGGATCTAGTTTCTCTGTTCCTCTTCTCTCTCGGTCTCCTCCACATTAAATACAAGCCTGAGAGGGCATCAAAAAAATCCCCCAAAAAACAAAACATCTCCCCAGCAAGTCTGCGGGAGAGAGGGGAGGAAAACTTTGTTTGTTTGTGTAAGTAGAGGGGGACAATGAAGCATTATGGGAAATACCTCCACACAAGCGGAGAGTGTGGGGAGCTTTTGGAGAATCCAGGATGACTCAGACAAATTACCATCTGACCTGTGAATGTTTATTATAGATTATTCATATAGGTGTTTCCTTTCCTTCTGTCCCACTACCACCATGGTTCATGTGGCTGAGCCCAGCTCCTTGCTCTTCTTCCCAGCCTCATTCTGAGGCCTATGGAGTTAGATATCTGCCAAAAGGTTAAACGTATGTGTTGTTTGGATTGTAAGAAAATCCATACCTAACTTGGTATGGTTGTAAAAAGGTCATACGTAGAACAAGAAACATGAGTGTGAAATTAGAGTTTGACCAAAGAGTAAAATGAGGGCAAAAAAAAAAAGTACACTACAGACATATTTAAGTCAGAGGAGAGTTGGAGAATTAAGGGGGATAATGTCAAGGGCAATGATGACCATGTTCTTCAAAGACCAGGAAATCCTAACTTTATGAGAATCATTAGCAGGGGTCGGTGTTTCCTGTCTGAGGACACTGGAGGTGTCTGAGGGCGGCAGGCTGTCATGTGACTACAGCGGTACTGTTTCTAACACGCCACAGGTTTCTGGTCAGACAAGAACCCCTCCAAAAAGATTCCAAGAACCCTGGTTTTCCAGGGACTGTATGATGACGAGGATCCAAAAAGGATTTCTGGAAAACCAGGACTACAGCCCTGTAGTCCTCAGTCATGGTGTTTCCCAGCCTACTGGTGACACTGCACTCTACAGCTCCCTCTGCTGGGCAAACGTGGAGCTCAGGCGAAAGCCAACACAGATAGACCCCAAGGACCAACTATATAATCTGTAGTTGTCTGTAATCTCTAAAATATGCTATAGAACTATGTTTGGGAATTGTAGCCTATACTTCACCTGTCATGTTGCTCTCTTGCGCCCCCCCCCCCCCTCCCCCTCTCAGCACAGCCAACATAATGAAAGCCCCCGCCTGCAGGAATCTGAGTAATGTTTTCCAGACGGTGTGAGTTTCTCGCTCGCTCTCTGCCTCCCTCTCTCTTCCCTTCTTGGTCTCCCTCCATCTTTTAGTCTCCCTATATTTTAATCATTCAGCAGACACTTTCATTGACAGCGACTTCAAGGTAGTGCATTCACCCTTACATAGTCAGATGGGACAACCACAAAACAAAGTAATAGTTAGGACACCTTACTCAGTCTCTCTCCTCCCTCCCTCCCTCCTTCCCTCTTCTGCAAACACAGAGAACCAAAAAAAAAAAACACAAGACAAATAACTATTGGTGTGCCTTTAGCATTAGCCAAACAAACATCAAGTTTACATTGTCAAATCTTTCCCATGATTCAGTGGGGCGTTGCAGTGTGCATGGTTATTATGCAGCTTCAGGGAGGAGCGGGGTGTCCCTGACCACCAGGATCTCTGTCCATCTCAATTAATTTAACCAGACATTTCAATAGATCGTCCAGGTATGTCATGACACAATTTGTGTGTGAATATCTTTCATTTAAAAGATTTTCAACGACTTTCAAGTCGTACTTATAGATATATAATATAACCATGGCAACTAAACAAACACCAGACAACAAACAATGTTATCAGTCAGGCCACCACAGTGTGAAGATAGGTGTCAAACACGTACTTAATGCTAAATCATCTTAATCTGATAAGATGGATATTGTTGTGTATTCTGTGGTTCAATTTCTCTCAACCCACTGATACACCCCTGCAGTGTCAAAGTCTAAAATTCTTAAGTTAATGAATTACATCATTTTCAAAGATCGATTATGTGAACCAGAAGGAGAAGGGGATATTTGTCAGTTTGCACACACAGTCCAATCAAGATTTGGCTTCCACATTTATCAAAATAACTCCAAACTGCCAATCTGTTGCAAGTCCAGGGAGCAAGCCTGTCTCATATCAATGTCCCGGGCTCAGTTCGTTTCACTGTCCTGGTTCATATCAATGTCCCGGGCCCGTCTCATTTTTTTTGGGGGGGGGGGGGGGGGGGGGGGGGGCTACTGAAAATACATGCATAAGACTATACTAATATATTACTATAAGAGGTCTTTCTGTCAATGCAGCCATTAAGTGATTAAGACAAGTGATTTAAGTGTTATGTTATAATACATAATGAACAGCATGTGAAAGAGACAGAAAACCAAAACATGGTGGTTATGGTCCAGCTCCTTCTTTCTCATTGGTTGTCAGAAAGGACACACAGTCTCCAACCACTGGTCACCACAGTTAAGGGATAACACATGAAACCAAACAGAACGCCTGAGGGGGAGAAAACTATTAGAATCCCACTCTCGGGTAAAGTCATGTGACTCAGTGTCCGTGGGAAAATCAGCAATGAGAACTTATTTTCAGTCCTGCTCTGAGTAACCCTCTGTCTTCCAACACATCACTTCCTTCCCAAATCACTCTCAACACTCCCCGCCGCACCGCACTTAGCTAGTGCAGCTATGTCCCTCGCCCCCCCACCACTATGCTAAACCAGCAATAAATCCCACCTCCCAACTTTGCTAGTGGAGCAATTATCCTTCCCCTACATACCTAGAGCAGCAATGACCTCACCCGCCTCACTTAAGAAGAGCAGCAATGACCCCGCCCCCTCACACTTGTCAGTCTGGCACACCAGTGT
This sequence comes from Esox lucius, assembly GCF_011004845.1. NCBI lineage: Eukaryota > Metazoa > Chordata > Actinopteri > Esociformes > Esocidae > Esox > Esox lucius. The sequence continues at coordinate 29,803,060 of NC_047569.1, forward strand.
TGTCATACAGTCCAGTGTTGTCATACAGTCCAGTGTTCCAGTGTTGTCATACAGTCCAGTGTTCCAGTGTTGTCATACAGTAACAGAAACCAGACAGTACAACTGTCAGAACCTAATTCCCTCACCTATCACTTTACCCTTAATGTCTACGCCCTTCTCCCTGTCTGTCTTGTCTCATGGGTAGAAAGACGGTGAAAAAAAGGGACTGCAACTTTAAGTTTGCCAAATAACCCAATGTGGTGAGCAGGGAGGGGGATTTTCATTTTCCCTTTTTTATTTTAGTCGAACGAGATTTGACTTCTGCATTTGAGCCACCATTTGACACCCCCCCCCTGGGGAGAACTGAATTAATCAATGTTAACTGCATCTATTATGAAGGCATAATTCAGAGGAAGTGTGTCATAGAATGCACTGCATACTGTCTAGTGATTAGAGCTTTGGAACTGAAAGGTTGCAGGTCCAAATCCAAGACCTGACAAAAAAAGATATCAGCCTTTAATCAATGCCATCATAACCCTATTAAATGAGCCAAATGCCAGTGACAGAAGAAGAGGATGGACAGACCAAACAAAAACTCAGCGTTGTGAGGGAAACGCTGTGATGAATGGTCTGAAGAATGCAAACCACATGGGTGAGAGACATTCAAAAGCAGAGTGAGAGAGAAACCAGAGAGTTGAAGCATCAGTGTGATCAAAGAGTGACGATAAGATGCTACTGACTCACAGACTGAATGGGATTCCCCCTCATCCAGTAATGCTTTCTATATTCTCTCCCTCTTCCGCTCCCTCCCTCTCTGGGTTTTGTGAATCACTGTGGCAGCACCAGCGTGTGAGGGTGTTGTTGTGGTTTGCTTTTCCATCCACATTGGAGAGAGATATTTCCACAGCCAGTTGGCCTGACACAGTGCTGGCTGACTGTACAGTACAGAAAGTCCACTCTACCATGTCCACTTTACTCTTTCGTAGGAAAAACCTGAAGTAGAACATTTGCCACAAAACGTGAGAATTAATCGATTCAACTACACTCCTGTCATCCCCTCAACCTGATTCTGTTCACCTGGGTCTTGTCCCCCACACAGTGTCTCCCATCCCCTCGTTATCCCTGCCTACTGAACCTGTCTTCTCTGTTTGTTCCAGTAGCCAGTTCGTCTTGTGTCCTTACCGAGTAGTTCCTACGTTCTCGTTTCTTTGTATTCCCAGTGCTCCATGTCCAATTATCCTGTGTACCTGACTTCTGCCAGTTCACCTACTCTGCTCTCCTGCTCACTGTCTGTTTGTACATTCGCCAAGATCACCTGTGTACCTGTGTACCTGTGTGCCTGTCTTGACTGCTCAATTCTTGCTTGCATATTTCTATTAAAACACCTGAACAGAAGTTCCTGCCTCCTGTGTCATGCATTTGGATCCCCACCTGGTTCTGATAACTCCTCTTGAACAAGTGATTTGTAGAATTCACAAAGACATACATTGCTGCAGGTTAGGTAGAAGTGAAATAACAGCAAGGTCATAATGTACACTGAAATGATTGGATGTTGAGAAGCATATAAAACATAGATTAAAAAAATGATACACCTTGGGAATCCTGATTGGCTGAAACCATACACCAGTGGTATATGAAACCGTACACCAGTGGTATATGAAACCGTACACCAGTGGTATATGAAACCGTACACCAGTGGTATATGAAACCCTACACCAGTGGTATATGAAACCCTACACCAGTGGTATATGAAACCCTACACCAGTGGTATATGAAACCCAACACCAGTGGTATATGAAACCCTACACCAGTGGTATATGAAACCCTACACCAGTGGTATATGAAACCGTGCACCAGTGGTATATGAAACCGTGCACCAGTGGTATATGAAACCGTACACCAGTGGTATATGAAACCGTACACCAGTGGTATATGAAACCCAACACCAGTGGTATATGAAACCCTACACCAGTGGTATATGAAACCCTACACCAGTGGTATATGAAACCGTACACCAGTGGTATATGAAACCGTACACCAGTGGTATATGAAACCGTACACCAGTGGTATATGAAACTGTACACCACAGGTATGACATCAGTTCTCCAACTGCGTTGCCAACCGGTTTGGAACAGCAAAACGCATCTCATTGGGTCTGTTGGATGTTGCCAATATCCCACAGCTAAGTGGGGCATCAGGGCATTTAAAACGTCTCTTAGCTGTGGTATATTAGCCATATACCACAGCCCCCTCATGCGTTATTTCTGCAATACCCCCGACAGGCCTGATGCATAAGAGCACACAGCTCAGAAACGGGCATGACTCAGTTTAACAGCTGAATCCTACTCCACAGCGTTATTGGTAGTCCTGGGACGTCGCCGACCCTCCGGCATCAGCACATTCATCCCAGTACACACTGGACCATGTCCAATCTCTAGCTCATTTACAGCCCCCAAGATATCATCTACAGAGGAATCCACCGCTGCCAGAAGACTCAGGGTTTATCTTCTCACAGAGCCTAGTCAGATAAGGCAATAATAGAGCTTCAATTTCCTTTCGAGGGTAACGAAAACAAACAGGCCACAATAAGATCACTTTCTGGACATTTCCAGCGTTGTTTTGCATGCAAAAAAGACAACATGTCTCACTGAATGGCCAAACTATAAATTAAACTTCAGATGTGTGTGTCTATACTATCCCAGTGGAGTGAGTATAGATTAAGTGAATTAGAAGGGTTATGGATGTTACAAGCAATGGACAAGGTTTCTGGAGAGATATTTGCCATCATCCAATCACGTCAACTTGGCCTCGAGAATCAAACCTCATAAACAATATTGGATTAAATATATTTTTGTTTATTGTCTTATGAACTGGGCTACTGCCACAAGAACATTCAAACAGGATCAAAAGTGACTGGATACATTCTACATATTTTCTCTTCATTATTATATTGTGTGTGTGTGTATATACACTCACCTAAAGGATTATTAGGAACACCATACTAATACTGTGTTTGACTCCCTTTCGCCTTCAGAACTGTCTTAATTCTACGTGGCATTGATTCAACAAGGTGCTGAAAGCATTCTTTAGAAATGTTGGCCCATATTGATAGGATAGCATCTTGCAGTTGATGGAGATTTGTGGGATGCACATCCAGGACACAAAGCTCCCGTTCCACCACATCCCAAAGATGCTCTATTGGGTTGAGATCTGGTGATTGTGGGGGCCATTTCAGTACAGTGAACTCATCGTCATGTTCAAGAAACCAATTTGAAATGATTCGAGCTTTGTGACATGGTGCATTATCCTGCTGGAAGTAGCCATAAGAGGATGGGTACATGGTGGTCATAAAGGGATGGACATGGTCAGAAACAATGCTCAGGTAGGCTGTGGCATTTAAACGATGCCCAATTGGCACTAAGGGGCCTAAAGTATGCCAAGAAAACATCCCCCACACCATTACACCACCACCACCAGCCTGCACAGTGGTAACAAGGCATGATGGATCCATGTTCTCATTCTGTTTACGCCAAATTCTGACTCTACCATCTGGAATGTCTCAAGAGAAATCGAGACTCATCAAACCAGGCAACATTCTTCCAGACTTCAACTGTCCAATTTTGGCAAGCTCGTGCAAATTGTAGCCTCTTTTTCCTATTTGTAGTGGAGATGAGTGGTACCCGGTGGGGTCTTCTGCTGTTGTAGCCCATCCGCCTCAAGGTTGTGCGTGTTGTGGCTTCACAAATGCTTTGCTGCATACCTCGGTTGTAACCAGTGGTTATTTCAGTCAAAGTTGCTCTTCTATCAGCTTGAATCAGTCGGCCCATTCTCCTCTGACCTCTAGCATCAACAAGGCATTTTCGCCCACAGGACTGCCGCATACTGGATGTTTTTCCCTTTTCACACCAGAAATGGTTGTGCGTGAAAATCCCAGTAACTGAGCAGATTGTGAAATACTCAGACCGGCCCGTCTGGCACCAACAACCATGCCACGCTCAAAATTGCTTAAATCACCTTTCTTTCCCATTCTGACATTCAGTTTGGAGTTCAGGAGATTGTCTTGACCAGGACCACACCCCTAAATGCATTGAAGCAACTGTCATGTGATTGGTTGATTAGATAATTGCATTAATGAGAACAGGTGTTCCTAATAATACTTTAGGTGAGTGTATATATATATATATAGTTTGTGGAAAAGGCCAATGACGGACGTAGCCCTAGCTTCTTACGAAAGTCTTCATAGTTCAAGGCAATAATTGTTGTCCCTTTCAACACAATACCACAATGAATGTAAGTCCACATGTCAAAGATACATTATCATCCCACAGGGCACTATCTCAGCCACGAGCAGTGGCACTTTTACAAGGACTGGGCGTTAACTTGAGCTAATTCCTCCTGACATGCTGACTGGTGAGGCAGTTCATTTGTCTTACAGAACATGCCGTTGGAATTGTGGTCAGGATGCTTTTGTAAGAAACTGTGTTGGATCACATCACATGATTTAGCTTTTTTTTAATTGGCTGATAAGGATTTGATTAGCAGACATAATAACCGTCTGCACTTCGGTTCATTTTGCCCGGCGGGCCAATGAGGAAAGCCCAGCAACCAGCCATTTCAGAACAATGGTTTACAAGAAAGAACAGAATAATGGGTCTTATGGTTTTGAAACAATTTTCCGTTCCAACTTCAAAAGGAATAATTGGCCGTTACAGAGTTACAGTCTCCATTATGGATGGTGGAGTCTAAGTCTTAAATACTGCAGATATCTTGATGGAAATGTATCATTACAAAACAAACATGCTGCAGCCTCCTTATCTTGACAAGACTCTCTAGGACACACTTCAGTTTGGTCTGTATGGTTTCCTTAACATCGCTGTAATAACTAACATGGGAGGACAGCTGTGAGAATACAAAAGAAAAGCTCTGTGAGCCTAAATAAGATTGACTGAAATGCCTTAGATGCCTGAACTGCAGAGTGGCCAGAAGTTTCCTGCTGATTAGTGGTTCAATATAGACAACAACACAGAATTAAAGAATAAGGAATGTGGTCTCATTAGATAATTACAAATTCTATTTCTGGACACGTAGCTTCACCTTTGCCGTGTAATCATCCTTCTCTCTAACACACACACACACACACACACACACACACACACACACACACACACACACACACACACACACACACACACTCCTAACAGAGGCACACCCAACCACACACTTCTTTTCTGCAGAGCCAGCACTTTGGGCGGTACAGGCATTTCCTAAAGTGTCTGCAGTGTTCCATAAAAGACATAATCCCAACCAGCTTCTCTCTCTCCCCGCATTATCCAGCAGGAATGAGGGAGCCTGGCGCACGCACACACGCACGTACGCGCACACACGCAACCAGCGGAGAGATCCCATAGCGTAGGTGATGTGAGCGGGGCAGCCGTCCAGCCCACCAGAGAGCCAAACTGGTCTGTGATCAGATTTTCCTTCCTCAACAAAAGAGGCTCCAAAACAAACTGATCCTTCATCTGTGCTTAAGGACAAATGATTAATCACCAATCACTCCAGGTAAGGTCATCCCTACCCAACCGGTGTGATGACGTGTGTGGGGGACATGGACAAATGGCAATGGGAATGTACCCTCACACACTTACACACGCCATACCAGTCACCACGGACAAGTGAGAACTTGCAAGGGAAAGAACTCACAAAGAGAAAGTCCCTAGCCGTAGAGTCGCCCCCACCCGACTCCCAAGAGCTCTCCACCTCTCCCGTCCAGTCTGTGTCCCTCTTAGAGACGGCTCTGCAACACTGGTTGACTCCATCCAGCTAGAACAGGGAAGCCCCTCCCTTCCCCAGACTAGAGGGGCCCTCTCAGGCTTATTTATACCCACACGGCCTTATATGGACAGCTCCCGCTACAAGATGCCGGCCGCAGGCTGATGGGAACAAACTCCAGTACATGGCGAGGCTTCTCACTGCCGTCACATAAGCTCCGTGTCTTCTCACTGCAGTCACATAAGCTCCGTGTCTTCTCACTGCAGTCACATAAGCTCCGTGTCTTCTCACTGCAGTCACATAAGCTCCGTGTCTTCTCACTGCAATCACATAATCTCCGTGTCTTCTCACTGCAGTCACATAAGCTCCGTGTCTTCTCACTGCAGTCACATAAGCTCCGTGTCTTCTCACTGCAGTCACATAAGCTCCGTGTCTTCTCACTGCAGTCACATAAGCTCCGTGTCTTCTCACTGCAGTCACATAAGCTCCGTGTCTTCTCACTGCAGTCACATAAGCTCCGTGTCTTCTCACTGCAGTCACATAAGCTCCGTGTCTTCTCACTGCAGTCACATAAGCTCCGTGTCTTCTCACTGCAGTCACATAAGCTCTGTGTCTTCTCACTGCAGTCACATAAGCTCCGTGTCTTCTCACTACAGTCAAATATTCTCCATCTCCCCTAAGCTTGCTTTCCTCTTCAAAAGATAGAAAACTAACACTATCCACACTAACTGTCCTCCCTGTCTTATCTCCTACATGAAATCCCCTTTACCCCCATCGCTCCATCCTTTGTAATAAGTTAATAATCATTTTATATAAACCCTCTTAAATAGCCCCTTATTCATGACTTATTTTATACATATCAGTGGGTATGGGACTATTTTATTTTTTACCTCGCAAAACTCAAGCAGTACTTGAGTTTGGCAGTGACAAAAACTAGTATAACTTCTCCAACATTATCTAATTAGCTAACATCAGCTGAGCCAGCCAGTCAAACATAATGATGATTCACAGATAAAGTTCAAATGTTCCACAAAAGCTAGTTTGCTAGCTAGCTACTGTTGCTCAGTTAGTTATAAGCTAGCTAACATTGATTCTGCAAAGCAGCTGCCTTGTGACACGACACCCATCAGCTGCCACTGTACACAGCTGATAAAAAGGAGCATCTACAGTAGGGTGGACCAGTAATCCCCGCTTTCCGGGGACAGCACCTGTTTTTGGTGGCACGTCTCCGGCTGAAGCTGTCCCCAAAAAATTCCCTGTTTAACTGTGCGTTAAAAAGAGATCGCAAAGTGAAATATTTTACGTGGCAAGAAAGACCAGGCAGCAGAGGCTACTGGTTTCAATCACGTTGTGTTTGTTTTGGCCAACAGATGGGGTTGCTGGCTATATGAGCTTCATTCGCAATGCTACTAATTACTTGCTCGTAGCTAGTGTTAGAGAAAACTGCTGTGGTAAACACAGCCAAAAGCTAGCAAGTGTCAAGTGAATCCACAACATCACCACAAACGGCTTTTCAAGCCAGGTTCCAATTGTTTTAAATTCTAGTTAGTGATGTTATAATGTCACAATTTAATTATTAAATAGATAGATGATGGCACAATAAATTGTTTTTTCTGTTAGAGCAGAGAGGAAGGGGCAGAGGAAGAATAGATAGCAAGATTGAAGGTGATAAGAATTTGAGATAAAACAAACATTAGGCAAGCAATGGGAATCTGTTAACCAAAGTAATTTATCGAATAATAATTTATGATAGCGTCTTGACATTAGATCATTTTGTCACTCATTAACATCACACCAAGTTTGAATATTTTGCTAGACACCATTAACTATTGTGGTAAACTAGCTAATGTTTCTTATAAACGTTATATTTCTTATAACGTTTCTTAAGATTACTTCCACCACAAATAGCATCTATGAATTGTATGGCCGTTTTAACAGCTTATTAGCCAGTAATAGTCTTACTCGTATCTACTAACTTACTACTTGGAAAAGTCATAAGAATTGAGCAATTGCTAGCGAGACTGAAGATGAAATTTACACTGCCAAAGCTATTTAATTTCATGGCACAACAACACTTGTTTTTCTTTTATTCGTGAATGACATTGATATAATAACTATCAGTATAAGTGACCATAACTGACTTTTTCGTCAAGTGAAAAGACGAGAGAATCGTGGAAACCCCTCCTCTTTTACTGCCAAACGGGTTGTGATCTAGCCTATATTACCCAAAAAAGCATGCACGGATGCGTACTTCAAAAATCCACCAGAAATAGTTGCAATATACAGTGGGGAGAACAAGTATTTGATGCACTGCCGATTTTGCAGGTTTTTCACTTACAAAGCATGTAGAAGTCTGTAATTGTTATCATAGGTACTCTTCAACTGTGAGAGACGGAATCTAAAACAAAAATCCAGAAAATCAAATTTTTTGATTTTAAGTCATTCATTTGCATTTTATTGCATGACATAAGTATTTCATACATCAGAAAAGCAGAACTTAATATTTGATACAGAAACCTTTGTTTCTGCAGCAGGGATTTTGGCCCACTCCTCCATACCGACCTTCTTCAGACCCTTCAGGTTTCGGGGCTGTAGCTGGGCAATACAGACTTTCAGCTCCCTCCAAAGATTTTCTATTGGGTTCAGGTCTGGAGACTGGCTAGGCCACTCCAGGATCTTGAGATGCTTCTTACGGAGCCACTCCTTAGTTGCCCTGGCTGTGTGTTTCGGGTCGTTGTCATGCTGGTAGGCCCAGCCACGACCCATCTTCAATGCTCTTACTGAGGGAAGGAGGTTGTTGGCTAAGATCTCTTTTTGTCTCATCAGACCACATGGCCTTCTCCCATTCCTCCTCTGGATCATCCAGATGGTCATTGGCAAACTTCAGACGGGCCTGGACATGCGTTGGCTTAAGCAGGGGGACTTTGCGTGCGCTGCAGGATTTTAATCCATGACGGCGTAGTGTGTTACTAATGGTTTTCTTTGAGACTGTGGTCCCAGCTCTCTTCAGGTCATTGACCAGGTCCTGCTGTGTTGTTCTGGGCTGATCCCTCACCTTCCTCATGATCATTGATGCCCCACAAGGTGAGATCTTGCATGGAGCCCCAGACCGAGGGAGATTGACAGTCATCTTGAACTTCTTCCATTTTCTAATAATTGCGCCAACAGTTGTTGCCTTCTCACCAAGCTGCTTGCCTATTGTCCTGTAGCCCATCCCAGCCTTGTGCAGGTTTACAATTTTATCCCTGATGTCCTTACACAGCTCTCTGGTCTTGGCCATTGTGGAGAAGTTGGAGTCTGTTTGATTGAGTGTGTGGACAGGTGTCTTTTATACAGTTAACGAGTTCAAACAGGTGCAGTTAATACAGCTAATGAGTGGAGAACAGGAGGGCTTCTTAAAGAAAAACTAACAGGTCTGTGAGAGCCGGAATTCTTACTGGTTGATAGGTGATCAAATACTTATGTCATGCAATAAAATGCAAATTTATTATTTAAAAATCATACAATGTGATTTTCTGGATTTTTGTTTTAGATTCTGTCTCTCACAGTTGATGTGTACCTATTAAATTACAGACCTCTACATGCTTTGTAAGTAAGAAAACCTGCAAAATCGGCAGTGTATCAAATACTTCACCCCACTGTAACTGTGAACAATTTTATTTTAGGCTTACTATAACGTAGCTTCTGAAGGTGGTGGCCAGTAAAGTTGTGTCATTCCTAAACAAATCTTAATGCATAATTTGCTCGAGGCTCAAACACCGGTCCCCTTCATGAGAGCCAGCGTCTCTAACCACTACGCTATTTAACAAGGGGTAGTCAGGCAGTCACTCAGTAAGAGACATTCGCTCTTCTTGGCCGGCTCCGCTTACGCGGTCCGGCAAAAAGATTGAAGCGAGGAGAGTGTAGATGAGTAAGGTGGAAAGGTCGAGAAGGAAAGGAAGAAAGAGAATTAAGACGAGTGAAGAAAAGAGGAGAAAGACTGGAGGAGAAGAAAAAGTCTATTGTCTGTTATTTTTCAATTTTGCTGAAGTTCTCTTCTGCTCTTATTCTACCAGGACCACTGAATGGCTGTTCAGATTAGACAGTTCAGTTTGTCTGTAGCGGCTCTGTAAGATAACTTCTCTGTCTATCACAGTGGGCCTGTTAGATTAAATACAAGAATAACGGAATTGTCCCCTTATTTTATTTCATAAATAATAACATTGGATACTTCAATGATATATTGACCGCCCAACTAGAAATGTTCCCGGTTTTCATTTCATCTGGTCACCTTAATCTACAGGCTAGCCTAATTTAAGGAAAGAGACGCTTTTATTTTGGGTAGTATGTTTACAGTGTTATGCAAATTGAAACAAGCTAAGCATGCCGTTTGTGTCAGAGGTGGTAGGTTAGTTAACTTATGTGAGTAACATCATAAGCAAATATGCAAAATTTTACTGGATTCTGGAAGCTTTCGTTTTGACTTCTGAACATTGAATGTCACAGCACGCCTACAAATAGACATTCGTGGACAATGTATTCTGACCATGTATTCTGACAATGCTAATCTTGTGAAATCTCAATGAAACTCTTATAGTGTGAAAAGGCCCTCACACTCAAATTGTGATGGAGAGGGTTGAAAAGGTGTTTATAAACCATGGGGGATATATACACTCACCTAAAAGGATTATTAGGAACACCATACCAATACTGTGTTTGACCCCCTTTCGCCTTCAGAACTGTCTTAATTCTACGTGGCATTGATTCAACAAGGTGCTGAAAGCATTCTTTAGAAATGTTGGCCCATATTGATAGGATAGCATCTTGCAGTTGATGGAGATTTGTGGGATGCACATCCAGGGCATGAAGCTCCCGTTCCACCACATCCCAAGGATGCTCTATTGGGTTGAGATCTGGTGACTGTGGGGGCCATTTCAGTACAGTGAACTCATTGTCATGTTCAAGAAACCAATTTGAAATGATTCAAGCTTTGTGACATGGTGCATTATCCTGCTGGAAGTAGCCATCAGAGGATGGGTACATGGTGGTCATGAAGGGATGGACATGGTCAGAAACAATGCTCAGGTAGGCTGTGGCATTTAAACGATGCCCAATTGGCACTAAGGGGCCTAAAGTGTGCCAAGAAAACATCCCCCCACACCATTACACCACCACCACCAGCCTGCACAGTGGTAACAAGGCATGATGGATCCATGTTCTCATTCTGTTTACGCCAAATTCTGACTCTACCATCTGACTCATCAGAAATCGAGACTCATCAGACCAGGCAACATTCTTCCAGACTTCAACTGTCCAATTTTGGTGAGCTCGTGCAAATTGTAGCCTCTTTTTCCTATTTGTAGTGGAGATGAGTGTTACCCGGTGGGGTCTTCAGCTGTTGTAGCCCATCTGCCTCAAGGTTGTGCGTGTTGTGGCTTCACAAATGCTTTGCTGCATACCTCGGTTGTAACCAGTGGTTATTTCAGTCAAAGTTGCTCTTCTATCAGCTTGAATCAGTCGGCCCATTCTCCTCTGACCTCTAGCATCAACAAGGCATTTTCGCCCACAGGACTGCCGCATACTGGATGTTTTTCCCTTTTCACACCATTCTTTGTAAACCCTAGAAATGGTTGTGCGTGAAAATCCCAGTAACTGATTGAATGATTAGATAATTGCATTAATGAGAAATTGAACAAGTGTTCCTAGTAATCCTTTAGGTGAGTGTATATCCTCAACATTATACTCATTAAACATCAGAGGTGTTCATGAATTTGCCTGCACAAAACAATGATTTGATGAATGTACTTTGGCTGAAGACTTTATACATTCAGTTTCATTCAATATTCTGTGGAAATGTGGGTTTTCGATTAAGATCCCTACCTCATTCAGATGGACAAAGAAGCTTGTCTGTAAACGTAGACATGGTTATTGTATGAACTGCAGCCAGAAAGTAAAAATGCTCTTTGAAAGGTGGTGTCCTGTCGGGCAAGCAACGTCGCTTTGTTAGGACATGTTAATGCTTTGTTTACTATCACACATCAACTGTTACTGGAATGCATCAAAAGGACTTCAGCAGGTAGCCAACTGAACTGTCTAAAACGACCATTCCCGTTTTTTCCATACAGCTACACAACTTCTGATTTGACATCAACGGTCCCATTGGCCAAAACACAGGCATTTAAACAAAGGGACTAAAAGACGCCCTTCACTCCCTTTTAATATCAAATGATGTCACCGTCACACATCCTAATGATGGATGCTGCCCATTTGTCTTCCCTGCTCTCTAACCAAAACGATGTGATAACAGAAGACTGCCAACTCAGAGTTACATGCCGCACAAACGACCACACCCAGGCATGCAGGCTCTTTTTTTGGTTTTGCTGATGCAGATTATCTTAGACTAGTCAGCCAAACTGGCCTATGGTCACACTGCAACGTAAGAACATACAGACAGTTTTAAGTATCTCGGAGTAGTGGGGTCCAGTGTTTATGAAGTAGCGGTGTGCTGAGTGGCTCTGGTGATCAAGCATGGTGTTAGCAACACCTGGGTGGCGAAGTGTGATTCCTAGGACCACCTATACATAGCAGTCCTGGAAGCTATTAGTGCCCTAATTGAGATTGTTTTCATAGTACTAAAGCTGAGCTTGGTTGGATCCCCTCTTTAGGTATCATTTAAAAGGCTCAATGAGTACCGGTTTAATGCTGGAGACTCCTACCAAGTACAACAAAAACGTACAACATGCATACCTGGGTACCTATGAGCCCAGAGTAGTTCAAGACTTTGCAGGAGGGAAAAGTTACATTTTAAAATAGTGTGTGTATGTGTGTGTGTGTATTGTTTGATATTGCAATAATTTCAGGGAATCTTGGAATCTAATGATAAAGCTTTGGTTTTGGAAGTGGGGGACCACTTTGCCCAGATTAAGTATAAGCCAACCTCTTTCCCAACAGAAGATAGTCTTGGGACAAACACTCTTCACATTGCAACATCTCTGGAATCTTCCATTACCGCAACCAGCCCCTGAGTGGAGTCAGGGGTCAGGCTGCTCAGATGGAAACAGGCCGGCATTCAAACAACCAGGACTGCCTCCCCCAACCACACATTCCAACCATCACACCTTATTACTTGAAGCCCCTCTCTGCCCCTGAAACACACACACATGGCTTGAACTCGCTCCACTGCCAGGGGACCAGTCTGGACAAAATTATTATTAGGGGACCACATGAGCCCTGCAGGAGACAGACAGAGGGATGAAGGGAGCTAGGTGTCGGTGTTTGGATGGAAGATATGCATGAACAGTGATTTGCATTCAGGGAGCACAAAGGTCATAGGGCAAATAGGGCGGGGGCTTCTTAGACATGAAGCCAGCGGTTGCTCAATTTTGTTCCCCCTCTTTGCCACTGTTTGCTTATTTCCCTCTCCCAGGCCAAGCTCCAGTCACGCCAAGCTCCCCGATAGGAAAACACCAACACGTTGCATGCAGTTGACTGAAAAGCAGAAATGTAAACATTCAGATGTAATATGGAATATCATGTGGGAACTGAAAAGACCGTATTTAAAGTATACATAAGGTGTCTACGTGCTGACAGAGGTACAGTACTATACTATAGCCATGTCTACTTCAGAGTGCTACTTTTAACTTAGCCTATCAGTGGTAAACTCACGGGTTGGCCAATCAACAAGCTCTACTGTAATTTCAGTGACATTCATCAATCTACAGACAGAGAAAATGCTTACTACTACTCTAACTCCAGGCTAAAAACCTGCTTCAACCGTACTGAGTCAATAACTGTGCAGTGTTACACAACTTTGTGTCCTGTTGAAAATCCTCACCTGAATTACCCCCCCCCCCCCCTTACACATATTCCCCTACCCTTCCTGAACATTGAGACACTGTCAGTAAATGGCTAGGTACACAAGGACACACCTGCATGCGATTGCAGTCGGCTTAGGGCCCAGGCAGAATTGGAGTGAACCTGGGTAAAGATTAACATGCATGGCGGGCAGGCTGGCCAATCGGGGATAGATAGAGGGGGATGGGCTGCAGGCCGGCCAATCAGGAATAGACAGAGGGAGTGCGACAGACTGGCCAATCAGGAATAAATAGAGAGGGATGGGCCGGTTGACTGGCCAATCGGGAACAGATAGAGGGGGATGGTCCAGCAGACTAGCCAATCACTAACACAGAGGGGTGGTGGGCGGGCCGGCTGGCACAGTGAAGCTGGCTGAGGTCCCAGCACTGACAACCACTGAAAGGAACAAAGTTAAAGCAGGGTTGGGCAGGTCAATTTCCAAACCTGTAACAGTTCCCAGTTACCTGTTCAAAATGGTAATCGGTAATGGAACTTCAGGATTAACCAGTAAACCTGATAAGTTTTGAATCATTTTGCCTTTAACAGTGAACAAGGGTCCATTCAGGGCGTTTGGTGCTTCACATCAGCACTCGCTGACTTGTGCTCAGACTCACTCTGGAATAAAAGCCAACCTGTGCCTTTTTCAATGCTGAATTGAATATAATTCACACAAGTGTCCGTAATCTGATTACAACATTTTCCCTGGTAACATAACTGATTGGCTACAGTCATAATGTGATCAGCAGTTGTTTAGAGACTCTGTAACCAATCATCCATGCTAATCTATTCCCAGAGCTGTTAGTGTCATCCTGTCGAATAAATACATTTATTTTACAACAAAAACAGATCTGGCAACAGATTGCATCAATGCCAGGTGAGATTCTCAGAAGAACCCCAGACCACACTACCAGGAGGTGAACAGACGGTCAGGGCTTAGATGAGTACATGCAAACACACAGTGGTTAACCATAGGGTTGGTGTGTGGAAATAGACTGTGACAGAGTCAGATAAAGAATATGCAATTTACAGTCAGACAGTCTGGGTATGGGGAGTTGGTCATTGAGCAAATGGTCACACTTTCACAAAGGAGGTCCAGCAGATCCAGGAGACTACAGGTTATCAACCACAGAGGTACAGAAGGTCCAGGAGACTACAGGTTATCAACCACAGAGTTACAGAAGGTCCAGGAGACTACAGGTTATCAACCACAGAGTTACAGAAGGTCCAGGAGACTACAGGTTATCAACCACAGAGGTACAGAAGGTCCAGGAGACTAAAGGTTATCAACCACAGAGGTACAGAAGGTCCAGGAGACTAAAGGTTATCAACCACAGAGGTACAGAAGGTCCAGAGGGGCACCTTACCTGGTTCATCTGAATGGAGCAAGAGGGCTGGAATACAACATGACAAGATATTGAGAAGTCAGAATTGTAAAGGCCACATACATGCTTGTATGAAGGTATGAAGCAATGCAGCTGTACTTTGTGCAAAATGGCCCTGGAAACCCTATTGAAACACTGGAGTATCCAGACCATGTCCAATTCGAGACCAGATACAGGACATGTTAGTTCTCACTACACTACTACAACAACAGTTACAGTCATATAATAACAGTTATATAATAAAGTTATTACATAGTCAGTTATAGTCATTCTTATCCTAAAGTATTTTTATAAAGACCTATATCACAATACAACCCTGAAGCAAATAGCTGAATCATGACCATGGTTGATATAGGCTAGAGGCGTATTAGGTCAACTGATTTATTCCTATGTTAAGTCAATGAAACATCACACAGGGCAGGATTAGTGCCGCAAATAGGACCGCTAAGCCCCACCCCCCCTTCCTTTCCCACTGCTCTTCAGTTTGCCTTGACGCTGAGGGCCAGAGGACGATGAGATAGAGAGGATTAGCTAAATATCTCACACCCACAGGTTAATCAGTGTGAATGTGTGTATGTGCGTCTTACAGCGTGTGTGTGTGTGTGTGCACGCGCATGCAGCGTGTGTGTACATAGGACGCAGAGGGATTTAAAACATCCCTGGTCAGCGCTGGGCCTGTAACAGATAAACATGAATGGCTGAGCAGCTCCACCAACAGAACAATGTCCTGCCGGCAGAGAACACCGCGGTAGCATCATGAGGAGGAGCCACACCAGCCGATGCAGGCTACGTTTTCTACATTTCACGCCAACAGCTTTTCTCACAACTTTGAAGGTCTTTTATTCGGAGACACAACATCCTAGAAGCAAACGTACGTCCACCCGGCAGGAAACGGAACCGCCCATAAAGGAGTGATAGAAAAAGGGGGCGGTACTAACAGAAACTGTCCAATGCGACAAACCTCCGCTTGGTATGTCTTAATGTTTTAAAAAGGTCTTGCTACAGTAGGTATCCCCGGCTTGACTAAGCCAGAAGGATTCTCCAGTGTGACTGTGGTTTGCTCCGGACACGAAGCAGGACGTGGGACCAGGGTGGGGCCCAGTACCACATTTCTGGTAGAAAAGCCACAGCTTAAAAAAGGGACAAATTCCAGATCCTCGGAACAGCTTGGCTCATGACTCACTGGCATACATACAACAGACTATATTGACTCACGGCCCCGACACGCACTTCTACACTGACTCGATCCAAACACACACACACACACACACACACACACACCTCTCTCGCATACGACACCCAGCACACCTCACAGCTACAGAGTGTTGACGTGAGACCAGGACACTAAAACAAGCAAAAAAAAAAGGGCTCAAACACAAAACAAGTTCTCCCTCGCTCAGAATTGTCAGCCAAACTTTCAAATGAAGCGGTTTATCTTTCCCATCAGTTTCGCCCTGTCTGCAGGTATGTTCCCTGTCTGCGAGACTAAGACCCAACAAAAACGTTGATTATGACTTCTCCCGTCATTTCAACAACCCTCAGAGCACAACATTAACAGTCGCCGTGGAGAAACCCGCCTGAGATGACACCAAGCAGACGAAGTAAAAGCTTTAAGACTGTGACCTCGGTTTGACCTTCAGATCACAGGTCAAGTGATCCGAGCAACATGACCAAAGACAGTGGATGAATTACAGTACATTCTGCAGGCCGTTTAACATCAATGGGAAAAAACACAAAACTGCGGGTATGCCCCCCGTCTGCGGGTATGCCCCCCGTCTGCGGGTATGCCCCCCGTCTGCGGGTATGCTCCCTTTCCCAGGCGACCCTGCAATTCTGACATCAAAACATAACCAGGCCACAGACTCCAGATTTAAATCCTCCTCCATTATTTCTCAATGTGGTCAGTTGGTTCCTCTACTACCAGCGTGAAACATGTAATAGTCCATTCCACGCCGTCCCTCATGGTGGCCGTTATCAGTGTAGATTGTCCCAGCCCAGCCCTATCTGGAGAATTCCAGTCATGCCATATCTCCCTGCTGATTGAGTTACCGCGACCTCAGTCAGAATAAGTATGGTACGTGACACGCCACAGTTCTGAAACCATGTTAATGGAGAGGGTACTGCATGTACGTTAGTTCCACTAATCCCCAAGGTTGGGTCGCAGATTGTCCTGACCTTATTATTTGACCGGTGTTCCTATCCTAATACATGGTTAATCTCCCTGATCATCTCTCTGTCAGTATTCATTAGTCTCTACTAACAATCCAAACTACTTAAGAAATGGTTCAGTCTAACAGGTCCTTGCAGTTACATTTTTACATGTATTTAGCGGGAGCTCTTATCCAGGGGACGACTAAGAGGATTGATTGAGCGGTCTTGCTCAAGGACAGAACCGCATACACTAAAAACCTGAAAGACTTGGGATTCGATCTGGCCACATTTCAGTTACTAATCAATTGCGTCACGGCTTGGCTATCTGGCACCCACTTCTGTGGGTGTTGTCGGAGACCGGGTCTGAGAGTTGGACGAACTGATTTAGGCCGGCAGGAAAAGCAGAACTGCGAACCCTGAGAGTTTCCTGTGTTAGACCTGGAAGAGGCAGAACCAGGTGTATCCTACGAAGTCTCCCGGGGTAAAGCTCAGCGGTGATGACAGGTGGCATGACAAGGTCGGCCGAGCAGCCCATGCCACCGCCCTTCAACAGAGAGACTAATGCAAAAACCAAAGATACCATGCAAATAACGTGGTGGTGTCATTGGTAATGTTTGACTCTGTTGAACGCCATTCTGCTAGAATCTATAGCTTCACCAGACAATGGCTGAGGGTTGATCTATGGAGCGCATGCATCTAAAACAATCAGTCTAAAACAAAAAATCCTAGCAGCAGTGATCCAACTGAAGAAATACTGTGAAGCAGTTTTTGTGCCGGGACGGGTAAAAGCAACTGAAATATTTTGGGAAATCTAGGTTACATTGAAACAGATGAGAAAAACAACCCCAAGAACATTTGTTGTGAAAAACGTTATTGACAGCATCATCAACTGGACTATTCAAATGATTGTAATTTTTGCAGACGACCTTGTCCTGAGGAGCCTACAGTGGTGAGGACATACATTTTGATTACTTTCCCTACTTGCCCCAGACAGGAATCACATAGGGTTGCTGGTGTCTTGTTCTACCAACGGAGTAATACGGGACCCTTAGTGATCTACACATTCTGGCATGAACCATGAGCCAAAGACCCAATAAAAATGTGGATTATGACTTCTCCCGTCATTTCAACAACCATCAGAGCACAACATTAACAGTCGCCGTGGAGAAACCCGCCTGAGATGAAACCAAGCAGACGAAGTAAAAGCTTTAAGACTGTGACCTCGGTTTGACCTTCAGATCACAGGTCAAGTGATCCGAGCAACATGACCAAAGACAGTGGATGAATTAAAGTACATTCTGCAGGCCGTTTAACATCAGTGGGAAAAGACAGTGACAGCAATGCAATAGCATTTATGTCTGATACATTTATTCATTAACTTTCACCGAACCCAACAAAAACAAGGGAGCGGAAATTCTTGCTTCCTCTTCTGTCTCTGGCGTGACCACTTGCATGCAGCCACAGTTCAGTAACAGGTGAAGGAACTCAAGCTAAAGTAATTATTGACAAGAGTGATGTCCTCATGGATAATCATCATATATGGTGATGTAACCATGACAAGGGGTAGATTAAGACCAAATAGACTGGTAATGTCAGATTTTCTGGACTCGTTCACAAGTCTTCGTATTACATATCTGAATATTGCCGGAAACAGTTTCAGTGCTCGTGCCAGTGTGTGTAAATACTGTGGTGAATAGCGTAGTGAGGGCCACGGGACAGGTGGACACCTGATGACGTGACAGGTCATCCACAAAGACACTGTTGCCAACTGACAAGTCAGGGTTGCGCTGGGATTGGCAGCTGTTCCGTCGGTGGGAAGTTTTGACCCGTACAAAGCATGCCTTCCCTGAATGACAACAGCTCCGAATACATTCACGGGTCCCATATTTATACTGGCAAATAAATAAAAAAACGTAGGTCTAACTGTAGTGGGACCAATTTCAAGTCAGATGTGTGTGCATTACCAAAAGCGGTCTGGTGTGGAACAATAGTTGTCTAAACCCATATTTTATGTTAGACTACCTAGAATGAATAAACCTCGGTTATACAGCGATACGTTCTTAAACAGATATCGAGGGTTTATGGCTTTCACACACCTTTTTGACTGACAGGATATACAGCACGAACATACTTCAACCCACACACATAAGCGTGCGCCTCGCTGACTTGCTACTTTGTCAGACGTGACGTAATCAAACTTTATACCTCTACAAAATTACTTTGTAACCAAACAGTCTGTTTAGGTCCGGACGAGTGTATAGGGAGTTCAGAAGTGGGACCTACCTTCAGTTAGCCGAAGTCAATGCGACACAGCAAGCTACTTCGCCCCGGTGTTCCCTCTTCGCCGGTAGCCTTGGCTAGAGAAAGACAGCAAGCTAAAACTGTTCTCTCGTTAGACCGGCGGAATAGTGAAAACGCGAGATTCAATTCTCTCGACGTGCCTGCCCAGTCCTGTCAGCGATTCCTCGTTAACGTGTCCCACAAGCAACTTTAATCTGGCGGCTGAATCTACAGCAAAGGTTTCTTCTTAGAATACCAAATCTGTCCAGTTTTAGTAGCTCAACCACACTATTATATACACACTCAACCACACTATGTCAAATTATCTCACATTTATTAAAAAATGTAGACTTTACGACATTAAACGTCAAAAGATTAAATATGACTATATTGTCTATTCTATAGACATTGAGTATTTCAGTCCTATTTCAGTGAGTCGTGGAACAAATTTCAGAAATGCCCCCCTCCCTCTTTCAAACACATCACAGACCTTAACACCAGGAAGTTCTTGAGACCCATCCCACAGCCCTCATGAGTGATAACGTTGGTTTTAATGCCGTCACCACTTCGAAAATAATTTTCAGGAGAGTTAGAACACAGTAGGCTTTATAGGCAAATATGAGTAGCCAGGAATACTTTATTTGGTACCCCAGCGGTGTCAAATTCTGCGGCGTTTAACCAATTTCTGCAAATAGCATACGTCCTTGCTTTGATTATCCTAAAAAGCCAACAAAAAAATTTAAAGTAGCCAATGACAAACAAATTCTCTCAAAACAACAATGCTTGAGAGTGTCTGACTAAATACTGTTGTACTGGTGAGAACAGAAAATGAGTCGTCGACGGCATTTCAGCTCACTTTCCATTCGCAGACGTATAGTGTACTCATACCCTCTGCTGTCAACAGACCTGCTACTGCACCTCCGGTAGCGGCGCGCGGACGGCGTGGTTCTTGGAAAGGGTGTGGCCGTTCGCGATTTTAACTTGTTTTTGCCATCGAGTTCAACGCGTAGCCTACATTTTCTCTTGCTATAGCAGTTATTCCATACCGTGTATAACACATGTTCTAGTCTATTTTCACGGTGACAGTGTGCATATAAGAGCACTGTAACAACATTAGGAGTCCCCGGTCCCCTTATCAGGGTCATCATTTTTCTAAGTGTGATGTTTTGTCATCTACATGTGAAGGTGACATTTGCAGTTCAATTGCGCCTGCCTGTCAATGCAATAATGGACTGCAATATGTTACAGCTGCCAGAGGGGGGAGTGATCGATTCAGCCCTATTAGCTATAGTCTTTCACTCACATACACACACACACACACACACACACACTTAACCTAGCTCTAATGCCTGACCCTAAACCTAACTCGTAATGCCTAAACCTGAAAGTAACCTGGAATCCCACCAATCCCTAATTGTAAATTTTTCCCTAAAAACCCTTGAACCGGAAATTGCTCAGTTTCCTCAGTTGGGACCGATTTCGTGTGTTTTTCTGCCTTTGTGGGGAGATCAGGTCCACATAAATGTGGATCAAACACACACACACACACACACACACACACACACACACACATAAACTTACATACATCTCAGTTGCAGTACCTTTGTCTACCACCCTTCTCTGCCCTTACCATGTTTGTGCTGCAAAGCTACTATGAACGGAGTAGAGGTTGTTTACTGTTGGCAAGGCCCTGTTGGCTGGGAATACCGACTCTACATCCGGGAGTGTCTCTGTGAAACTAGAAGAGTGCATTGTTCCTTCCCTGATAAGGAATTAGAAAATAGAGCACATGCCTATTCATTAACTCACACACGCACACAAACCTTCAGTTTAAATGTTCACCTGTACATTGACACACACACACACATACACACACAGACAGACAGACACACACACACAAGGGTGATGTGACCTTTGTGGAATGTTGGGATGCATGGGAAATGAATGTGCTGTTCTAGAATTTCTCTGGTGTTTCCTCCCGTACATTCCAAACTATCCCGTCATTTGTCATTCTTGCTCAATGAGTTGACATGGACTCGAACTGAACTCGATAAACTAACAATAAACCTATGTACTTAGGTAAACTTAGAGAACAAGGTAGATTTACATCATATTTGTTGATTACAATTGAAATTGGCCATAAATCAACCCATTAAAGGGAACTGCTTTTCGATGGCTCAGTTTGAATATTTCACCATAGGCACTTTGATTTAAAGCCCCCACACCCGGAATTCCTTAGACTGGAATATTATTACAACATGAACTTGAGACCCAGTCCCACCCATTCCATCATCCCTCTCACATTCAATCACAGTGATAGAAATAGTGCTGTGACTGAAAATAATGCTCATACAATTAGGTAAAGAAATATGTAACCCCCACTTTTAATAGATTATTTGTTATTCAAATTATGTTTTTTTTTAAGGTGGATACAACCATTGGTAGGTGGTAGTATTTTATTCACAGTTAATTTGTTTTTATCAAAGTATGCTCTCTATCTCAAAATTAAGACAATGGCTTTCCAACATTCATTTTTCTTTTGTATCAATTTCTGGACCGGTATTGTCTTTGAACACCTACTCACATTCCAACACATTATTAAACATGACAGCTCCAGAGTGGAAAAATCTAAGGTGGGCAATAATGATTCCACTTTTCCAAGCCAAGGATTTGACAGAAACACCTTAACCATGGAGTGGAGACCTCTGCTGAGAAGATAAACAATACTATGCAGACAAATCACAGCCATGTCCAAGGCAGGCACACAACAGACGTCACCCACACACACACACATACACACAACAGAAACAAACAGAAAACATGTATACTGATACTGCACTCAAACACACACAGAAACATACACTTAATTTCTTACGTTTCTACTGTTGCTGTTCATTCCCTCTCTGCTGCTACACCAAACTAAGTATATGTACATACACCCAAACGATTAGCATGTTTCTGCTGACTGGCTAGTAACTGGTTAGAGTCCACAGTTAGAATGGATGAGTTCACCTTGGTGCAGCTGTGGCAGTAGTTCTCTCCATTCTTCCCAGGGGGCATGATGATCTCCCCTGTCGGGATCAACTGGATCCTGAGCTCCATCATGGTCTCTCACTCTGCCTTTCGTCCACTCAGGCACCCCCCCGATCGTTTGTCCAAATTCCTCCTTCAGACAACGAGACGGCACTGCCTGTGACCCTCAGTAGAAATGTAACGTCACATAGAGAGCATTAAGTAGACCAGAATGTTCCTTTTCTCCGTCGCATTACGAGGCCGAGACAAACGTTACCTGTGGTAGTGTAGAACGCCTTGGTGAGAATGTCCCCTTTGGCGAGCGAGGGATATTTAGAGACTGCTGGTGTCAGAATCTTTTCCTACAGTCAGTCCAGCAGTATAATTAACTTCCCTGCACACCGGAGAGCTGTGGTGCAATGCACTCTGGGTTGGCCCGGGAGCCAGGGCTTCCTCCTGGATCCACGCATCCTGTCTCAGACGTTCCCGGAGTAAACAGAGGAGAAACCCACTTTGCTTCCTGACGTTTCCTCTGGATATGCGACAGTGAGGCATGCGTACACACCACATGACCCCCCCTTCCCACCCTACCTCTGCAAAAACAAATAAGGGACTTGTGCATCTTGTGTCTTTGGTTTCCTTTTCCCAACGGACAGACCGATCAATTGAGACAGGAAGATGGTCAAAGTGGGTACAGGACAAGAGGTCATCCCGAACGCAAGCGCACACACACACACGCACGCACACACACACGCACAACCCTGTTGCTAAGAGGGGAAGAGCCATGGACACACATCCTTTGACCTGTGACCTGTTCCTGGTCACTGGGCGTCAACAGGAAACTGTGTCCTTGACGTAGTATGTCATCAACCCAGCCCGACAGACTGGACGAGCAGATAGCACACTCACTGGGAACAGCGGAACTGTATCACAACACAACTACCTCAGTGAGACTGGGAACGGACATGAGTGAAGGTACATTCGGCAGAGCGTTGGTCCCAGATGATTTCCCTTTTTTATGATTTGTTTTTTTTGTCAGGTAAGTATGCTAAGAACAGATTATTATTCACAGCAACAACCTGAAGGCATGTAGGGTTAGCTGTCCAACTCAGGGACAGAAAGACAGTGTTTCACATCGGCGGCTTGGGAATTAGACCTATGTGGACCTATGAATTAAATGTTAAGCATTCCTTGGTGATAAAAATGACTTATGAAAGTCCTCGGTAGTAAGTGTAGTTTGTTGATAGTATGATTGCTCCGAGGCTACCTTTCAGAGGTCAAGAGAATGTTGTTTACATTGATCGGTGATTCCTGGTTTGTGAACATACTCCCTGTTTTCCCCTAAAGCTGCAGATACATCAACACCCAACGACCATAACTCACACTAGGATGATCTGAGGTGTGTGTCAGAGACTACAGCTGCTGGTAATATCGCAGCAAGTTTGAAGGTGAGCTAGAGGGAGAACTCCCACCTGAATGGCTGCTGTTCCTGGACTAGGCGTGTCGGACAGGAAGTGGAGGGGGAATTGCATCCTGTTTGTGTGAGAGTTTGAGGGGCAAATCAGGGCCACGTGGGCATGACAACAAGAAAGGCCAGGTCAGAGGTCCGGGAATATGCAGACTGTACACACTGTACTAGTTACCAGCTGCGATAGTGAAGTGCTATCTGTTAGTAGAAATAGCAATGACTATTTTTAACCCTAAAAAGGAAATTCCTAATAATTCATTTTTTTTTTTTTCTTAGGTCTGCTCATGACCAGTGATCTGCCACAGACAATCCAGGCTTCAACATTGTTTCCACAGGAAGGCATGGGACACCAAATAGACTACTGTTAAAGAAGCACCAGAAAAAAGAACTCAACAAATGTACTTGGTCCAAAGGTAAACATCTTCTGTTAGAGTATTTTAGTACCCTATATTTTCTGCTGGTTCTCTCATTTGCTGCCCTCTTGTGCTTTTAGATCCAAACACATCTTCACCCAAGCCACGAGTCTCTTCAGTGAATTTCAAAAGGTGCCAAATCTGTTGCAGTCATCCATCTATTTTACATTCCAGAGAATTCAACTTTCCAACTCATCTTCAAGCCCTTGACTAGGTGTGTATCTAGTTAGATTTTATTAAACCTCAAGGTGCCCCTAAGGAGTTTGGAGAACTCCTGGAAGTTATAAATACCCACCCAAGTTAGAAGACTTAAAACATACCACCAGTTGAGACCAGAAACCTACCAAGTGTCAACTCAAGAAGACTATAAGCATCTATTCAGCTGAAGAGCAGGTCTTTTTATAATAATAAATGTTTTACACTCCTTTTCATGATTTCAGCAGAAACAGACTCTCTATATGCACACATCCACCAGGGGGTGCAAAATGAGCTGTTCCAGTATCATCCAACGACCAGAAAGGAATGAGCGAAGATGTGTGAGCCGGAGGACACTAAGATGTATCAGAGCCCAACTTGGAGCGTCAGGGGAAAATGGTCTGAATACTTATGTACATTCGTTTTTTTTAAATTACTATTATTTTTTTCCCATTGAATTGGCACAAATTTCCAAAACTTGTTTTTGCCTTATTACGCCGTATTGTTTAGAATGATGGCATTTTGTCTTTAAACTTTATAATCAAGTCCGTAGCAGAAAATGTTTTGAAGGGAAGCTGTGCGAATACTTTCCGAAGGCACTGTAATCCCTCATTCATCTGCCCCCACGGCTGCTCCCACCGACCTTCAGTATATCTCAGATGACAGTGACATAACACGGCCCACCAAAAATAAAATGGGCGGACATTCAACAAGCAAGCTATCATTTCATGACTCAGTTCTAACCATGCTAGCTGAATCCCTTAATTTTAATCACAAAAAAAAAAAACAGTACGCAAAGAATTTTTTAAAACATTCAACGGCAGACTTTTAGGTATGTTTAATTTAGATTGTTAAATGTTAATTCCATGCTGTGTTTCAATGAGAACAATACAGATTCTCAGTGGCTCCAGTCAGATATCCAGTAGTACAAATTAGCTTTAAGTTACACACAACAAAGCAAAAAAGAAAAATCAGAAAGAAAAAAAAATAAGAGCTACATAAAGGTGGGGGAAAGAGGCAGAAGGAAACATCCGTTGACTCATGCAGGCTTCAAATCTTAGAGCGCTGTTCTTTTTTCCCCATCAGAAGCCAATCTAGACCGGTCTTTCACTAAAAGAGACAGTTGTCCGGTGGATTCTTAAAATCACTAACAGCCACCATCTGAAATCAGCACGTGTGCACAATACAGTATTTCAGCACAAAGTACAATCCAAAACACTACAAAACATTCCAATAGAATCACTACGGTGTAAAAGTTAAGCATTTTGCTCCACATGGATATCCAGAATTTCGCCAACCTCCTCTGAAAAACGAATTTAACAAAAGAGCACTTTGTTTAGTCTCGCCCTTAAAAGGTTTAATGATTTGCATCTGATGTTTCACTAACACAGAAATATTACAGCTCCCACAACTAAAAGACATATCAGTAATAAAAGTTAATTTCTGTAATTACATAAAAAAAAAAAAAAATCTCAAAATACATCCAGCAACTGATAAAAAAATACTGAGGAAAAAAGAAAATACAATGAGGAAAACAAAGTTTTTTTTAACCGCTTGTACCAGGAGAAATTAATTAATCCAGGGACTCCATCTTTGCCTTTCCAAAACTGAATTTATTGTCAAGTGGTATTTATATTTCAATTGAATTAAACGGGCTAGTAAAAAAATAAAAATAAAAAGGGAAAAAGGAACTGATTATCTCTAGGACCCTGGAGGTCAGAGAGCTGCAGAGGAACACCGCTGTAGCATGGGCTGGGTGACTCCGGTTCTGACTGTTTTTGTTTGAGGGGCGGGAACGGGGAGGGGGTGGAGGCAGGGTCTTGTGTTGGCGGTGACGTCTCACTGGGGCTCGTCCTCCACATCTTGCAGCGCCTCTTTGCTCTGTTCTTCCCCTGCTTGAAAACGAGGAGAGAGCGGACGGTGAGTTTGGGGCTTTAAGGTCACAACAACCCACATTTTCTGGAGGGCAGTGTTTGCGGGGTTTTCCTTTCAATAAGCGTCCATTTAAGACCTAGACAACCAGATGAGGCCAGTTGTTGCCAGTGAAAACCCTGCAGACAGTTGTCCTTCCATGGAGTGTGTCACCGTTGTCATTGGTCAGACTCGGTTTCCAAACAAACATAATGAGATGTTGTGCACCGTTTTGCGTAGCATAAGTGCCAGTTTTGACCTAGTCTTCCAACAGTGCAGATGGGCAGGCCAAAGTGATCCAGCAGAAGTTCACAAACACCTCAGCACATGCAGTGAAAGTAACTGAAACAACAACTTCAGTTGTTTAGGTCATGGCGTGTGTCACACCAGCACAATGGTCAACACATCTACCTGCGTGTGGAACAAGACAAAAATGACCATAATCAAAGCAGAACAATGTAGGGCATTTCAAAAGACCTACAGTAGTGCTCAGAAAAACGGTCATCAAAAAGCTTTGGAATTTAATGTCCCAGAGGTTTTGCTGGACAACCGCTCCACCAATGACCTAATTTCACCAACAGCCAAGTCATTGCAAGAATGACAAACCCTCTGTTAACCATAGTTGCACTCCCATGTGCTGAACAACTAAAATCTCACCCAGGTCACCCAAAACAAAAATCTCACCCAGGTCTACATTTGCACTCCCATGTACTGAACAACCAACGTATCACCTACTTTACCCAGAACTAAAACCTCACCTA
The DNA here is from genome assembly GCF_011004845.1 of Esox lucius. Classification (NCBI taxonomy): domain Eukaryota; kingdom Metazoa; phylum Chordata; class Actinopteri; order Esociformes; family Esocidae; genus Esox; species Esox lucius. The sequence goes on from NC_047569.1 coordinate 29,830,214, forward strand.
GCATAACCAATAACAAAATAAGATAACCCAATCAGATGGGCGATTAGGTTCTGTGTCTATTTGTGTTACAAATAAGGAGTTAGTCTGCCACACTCGCAGAAAGGAAACACTCAGCTGAAAGTAGATAATGTCACACAGTCTGAGACAGACAGGACATCATACAAAGCCTTTGTCAAATGCCTCTGCCCTCAACCATGCTGCTATTCAGCCAGTCTGCACGGTCAATGGTGGGTGTTGCCGGGTGAACACCCTGCCCCTTTTGGAGGCTGTACTAGCTGCATCCCCAGTCTAGCCAGTGTTGCGGTGTAGCCAAATAGGGTATTGACTCCCAAACAATGCAGGTGGCAGCTAAAATCACTAACATCTAACAGAGAAACTTACAAGGAATACACTTGCATTTGTAAAAGACCATTCTTCATTTGTAAGCAATTATACACATTTGGTCATGGCAAATGCAGTATTTGTTTGCGCAAGCATAAAATCAAATGCTAAATGCACTCTTCTCCCTGAATGTCTAGGTTTATATAGGGTCAAAGTTTACGGATTTTATTGACAAAGATGGTCCCATTTTACATACATTAAACCTAATTTTAGGTACATACAGCCCTGTACTAGACACATACCTAGAACATTCTACCTTCTGAGTTGCCCTGTGCTTGACATAAAAATAGCCCCAGATGAAAACAAAACTTACAGATTGATTTGAAAAACCCAATAATCATCTGTCAGATGAAAGTGACCATCTTTAGGTTACCTAACACACTGCCTTGCAGATATACATGTGATAAAAACAAAAAAAAACTATGTAAAGCGTTCAAAAACAACCATCGACACAAACCAACGGGTGAGTGGCGTGGAGCTGCATTAGTAGTGAACGGGAGGGACAACAAACCAGTCAAACCCAGGCCAGGAAACACTTACAAAGTACAGTTTATGGGAAATGAACAGCAGTGTGTTCCTTTAGGACTCTACACAAAGAACAAGAGAGGAGAGGAGAGTCAGTCGAGGTGGACGCTGAGGAAGCTGCGGCCCTAGAGGCCACTAAGACACAGGACTGCAAGGTGAAAGACAACAGGCTAGGTTAGAGACCGGTGGATATGGGAGGCGTGAGGGCAAGCGTAACGATCCAATCAGCAGCTTAGGAAAGAGCGGAATATCAAACAGCACACCTCCCGGTAGAGCTAATGTGGCACTTTGGGTTGGTAGGAAGGCCCTCCATTTGGAAAGCATTTGTTATGGGCTTACAAAAAACAAAGGCAAACAGATTTCATGGGGTCAGACCGGAACTGCTTCCGGGGAGGGCCCCCTAAAATACCACTCAGGCAGGGGCGGTCACAGAGGCTTACCGTCTCCCTGCATGTCAGAGGTCCATAGTGTCAGGTTGTCACGTAACAACTGCATGATAAGTGTGGAGTCCTTGTAGCTTTCTTCACTCAGCGTGTCCAGCTCTGCAATGGCATCGTCGAAGGCCGCCTTTGCCAACCTGCAGGGCAAACAACGGTAAGTCAGAACCGGAATCCAGACAGCATCCCGGGACGTAAGGTAAAAATGAACATGAGAACATGTGAGTGAGGTGTGGGTCAGCGGGCTGGGGGGGGGGGGGGGGCGGTGGAAATTGCCTACACGCGCGGTCGGGTGAATTTAGGATTTCATAATAAAATACTGAGAAGTTAAGAGCAAGGCCTAGGCGAATGGGGTGTGTGGGTGGCAGTTCAATCATGGCGATGTCGCTAGCAGCTTTGTAGGCGACCAAACTGTTCTCGGCAGCCTCCTTCCTGTCGTTCCCGGTGGCAAACTCGGCCAGATACCTGTGGTAGTCGCCTTTCCTGGGGGGAGAGTCAGTGAGCCATAGGGACGTGGTTTAAAAAGGGGTAGTCAACTAGAATAAGCCACAACACGTTTTCTGGCAGAGTGGAACACGGGGAGGCTGGAAAACACAATCACTATATCTACATCAAATAATCTCAGCTCAAGATTAAAATTATAATTCCATAATAACACAGGGACAGATTTTATTTGTTGGAACAATTGCTTACAAAAATTCTATGGTGGCAATAAAAAAGAAAATACATTGAGGCGGTTTTTGCCAGTGGGCTACCTGTTACCCACCTCTGGTCCAAAAAATGAAATACATGTGAATCACTGCAGTGTTTCTAATTTATGTCCAATCAGAAGGCATCACGCCTAGCCTTAAGCTTTGATTCTAGAGTCATTAACATCATGAACTGTTCTAATCCGGTCATTAAAACCACCATAACCATATTTCAACATGCATCCATTCCCAACCAATACAGAGTGCAAGAGCACATACATTTTATAGTAGAAGACCTTGGATTCTCCTGTGTTGGCAGCAGGAATTAGGTGCTTGTCCAGTACATCCAGAATGTCATTACAGATTGACTTGAGCTCGTTTTCAACCTGCAGTGGCAAAAAAGAAAAAGTTTAAATCTACAGACCAGGCATGGGACAACGGTAAGCAAAACAACACTCAACATATGAATTAGGTTAGCCTAAATTATATTACTCATGACTTTCCCCAGGGAAAATGCCACCATATGGCTTTTAAGAGCAATGCAGCTTAAATGCCTCTTCCATCGTGTTAGATCTCAATTACACCAGGCATCTGAGGATGCACTCAGAATGACTCATATCTGGCAGCCATACCGTTTGCCTGTATTCCCGGATCATTTTCAATTTGTCTTCCCCGCCCTTATTTTCCTCTCTCTGTTCAATACTGCTGATTATCCTCCACGACGCTCTCCGTGCCCCAATCACATTTTTGTAGGCCACCGATAGTAAGTTCCGCTCTTCGACTGTTAATTCCACATCCATGCCAGCCACTTTCTTCATGGACTCCACCATTTCTGTGGGGAGCAGGGGGAGCCATGAATCACTTGCGCCGACAGGTCAGAAACAAAATGAAACTAAGCAACAAAGTTACATTTTGTACAACTTCAAATTACAGGTATTTCCAATTAAATCATGCTCAAGTTACAGATTTGGCAATATCCACGTAACATGATCACAGTTACAGAAAGTAGCATTCACATTGACTGTAATCACATTTTCCCCAAGTAAGGAGTACTTACCCAAGAACAATGTTGCATTATTGATATTTTGGGAATTTCAGTAATTTAGAAGACAGCTAACTATACTGCTCCAGGACAGACCAACATTTTAAAATTTACACTGGAGGATTAAAACTAGTAGCAACCTGTTAGTTACTGTTCAGATGTTGCTTGGCTACCTGCCCCTCTCATAATTAATAAAATACAACAGATAAGAAATCACCCTAGATCACCAGGTCCACTCGTGCATTATGAACAAAGGTTATTGGTCATACAATCCTGAGGGAAGTTCAACTTCCACATGCAAATAATTCTGCCATGCAGAATCAATACCTTTAGACCCCATCAACAATGTGTACACCCAGTGAAAATTCACATAGATATAGCTTTCGGAAACCTACAAGCACGTGATTATATTTTGTTCCAGAACGAACACAACATTCAATTTGCGGCTGAAATACAACAGCAGACGATGTTTTATTTTATTGCACATCAAATAGGCATCGAGCCACCCATAATTAGATATACACGATCATGACTCGTCACAACTAAAAACAGCTTCAGGTTCATTGCAAGACGAATATGCTAGCTAACGTTAGCTTGCTAAGTGGCTAACTACGTCAAATTGCTTATCATCGGGGTGGGTTTTGTTTCAGGTCAGTCAGCGAGACGTCACACCCAGGTCGCTTGTAGTGCAGTCGTGTCGAGGTAGAATAAATTACCCTCATCGCCGAGTCTATATTTATCCGTAAATGTAATTCCAAAATTGAAAGTACGATTAATAAATACGGTGTTATTTTCATTACTCATTCATTCCCACAGTAGGTTACCGTTAGCTATTTAGTTACGAATAGAAAACGTCCCGCCCCCCAGATAGCAAGCAGGCATCGGCAAATTTCTGACCACGAGAAGTTTAGCAAGCTAGTTACCTTGGGTTGCTGCCTAATTAAATAAATAACGATTTAACGGCATCTAGTCACACATTCACATTTTATTAATTGCTACCTAGGACTCTAGCAGGCATGTTGTCGACATTGTTGGGGTAAAGCAATTCCCACAGCGAACTACAAGAAATGGCTAAGTTAGCTGGCTAAGACATAACACTCCCTACGTTAACATTAGCTACTCGATTGTTAGCTCCCTTTCACACCATCAATAATCCGCCATTTTGTATGTTCATCAATCTTTATATACCGGTATCAATATAATTAAAAAATATGGAGTTATTGTTACATTCAATGACCAGCATTGCTTATTGCTGTTAGCTAACTTGCTAGTTCTAAGCTAACGCTAGTTCACGGCTCATGCGGACTTCGCCGTCCTCAAGCCCCCTGCAAGGGGGAGGGGTGTAAGGGTAAGCTAGCCATGTCGGTAGCTAGCTGGCGAAAAACAGCGGCGAACATGTTCCTCCATTGAATTATAAATGTATCTTACCGTCATATCTCTCAGCCTGTTCGGCGAGTTTTGCCTGATATACTAAATCCTCCCGATCGCCCATTTTGTTAGGAGTAAATAAATGAGTTTAGCTAATTGGACAGACAAAAATGATACGTCTCGACGGTGGCTGTTAGCTAGGTCAATCTGTCCACGGTTCTTGGAAAATCAACGGATAGATGAGTGGCGTTTCCACCCCACCGGTTGTACTGGAGTAAAGATGGCGAAAATCTAAATCCGGGAACCTTTCTCTCATCACACCACACACGCATCCACGCAGATCCACGCATCACCCTCCCTCAAGAAAACCTCCCATTTTTGTACGGCATGGCAACAGTGACTCGGAGATTCCACACATTAACATGATCATGTAGATCACTATCAAATATACATCAGTTTATCTAAAAACTTAATTTCGCTTTTACAATGTTCAAAGCAAGAACACGTGAAACAAGCGAGCTGTGAAATTAAAACATTTTGACTGGGCCGAACCAGTGTTCACCAGAGTATGTCTAGGGAACGCCCTTCTCAAACGACCACTTTGGGAATTCGATTTATTGTCCCGATTCACCCCGATGAGTGGCGTTTTCAAGTGGTTAACAATTATTTTCAAACCGGTGGTATACATATTTCATATAGGTTAAGCACTTTGGTTCTGTTTTCCAATAAAACAGAGAAATGTATGCTATTTACATAAAAATGTTAGGCCAATTCGCTGCTGACTCGACTGCAATCAACTCGTACCAGGTGCAAAGCACCATGACCCTGGCATCTGGCCCCGATTAATCAAATCCTCATTTTGGGAACGTTCCTTCACCCTGGCTTTGTTGACATGTCAGATCATAGCCCAGTGAGTGATTTTACATCAGTTATCCACATCATGGATGCGTTGCTCTGCCAAGGCACCACTAAACACATGCCAGATCTTAAAAAGCCTTGATAGTTATAAACATATCAGATAACAGCATCACTGAGTTCAATTTAATCTGATCCAGGTGCCTGTTGAAGGAGAGTTTTGCAGTGGGTGAAAGTTGATTGCACTCATTTTGGTACCCGGCTGCCTCTTGGGTTTTGAAAGCTAGGTGCTGCCTTCTGGTTCACAAGGTAGACAAAAAATAAAATGGAAGCAATAAAAACGTTGAGTAAATAATAAGATTCCAATTTCACACTTGTTTAAATGTGGTTGCCTTCCAGTAAGTTGAAAACAAATGTAATCACTTTTCACCCAGTGTGGCTCCACCCATGCATTGAACCAGGCAATCTAAACCAAATGCCCTAATTTAGGGCTTCCCAAACCTCTAAACAAGCCTTCCCAGACATTACACATATTTGTTTTAACCCCAAACTGGCACACCTGATTCAGTAATCAAAGCCTTGATGACAAGCTGACATTAAATTAGTTTTTTTAAGGTATAACAAAAACTGTGAAATGTCAAGGAAGAGTGGAGTAGAGGTTTGGACAATGTGCTCTCGTTACTTCACACATGGAACCAAGTTTAGGTAGAAAGGCATGCAATAATAAACTGCTTTATTTCTAATAGAAAAAAACAAACAAGAAAGCCAACTTTCTCTTCAGTACATTCATGGTCATGTATAACATTCATCTACAAGACCATGGTCCTCAAACCTCTCCATCGAGAGAACCCTGATTGGTCCATGTATTTGATCAATTCCAGAGCAAGCACACCTGATTTGATCTGCTGGCAATACTTCAATGCATCTGACTTGGCGAATCCACTGAGCTAGTTTAAAAAAAAAAAAAAGATGATTTTCGAGAACCACTAATCCATGACAATCAACGGACATTTTAATTTGCCAATACTTTGACTTTATTCACTAGGTATATCTAAACACATTACATGCTACAGGAAATAAAAGGTCATTTAAATTGTCTTGAAAGAATATAGTGTTATAATACAATGGCACATCTGGATATCACAATTTCTATTTGTGGTTGCCTGTTGCGCCATCCAACCGTCCTCTGGAAAGGTACTGACTTACACAGGGTTACAAAAATACAATACTTTAAAATATTTATAGGCATGATTGACAAAACAAAATCACTAAAATAAGAGTAGATTAGAAAAGCAACAAGCATGCATTGCGAGAGCGAGTGACAAAGCAGACGCGATTTAACGGATGTTGCTAATACTGCATTGTACCCTTAAACACAGACAGTGGCATGAATTGGCGATAACGGTTTGTCAGTTTGAGAGCTACAATTAAACAGAAAATAAATGTGTGTGGCAAGTGTAGGGGATTTGGGGAAAACCCCAGTGGTTTGGGGTTAGGATAATTTAATTGTCAAATGTTTATCTATTCTAGTCCTCTTAACATCTACTAACATGTTTCTGAATGTGAGGACAGCACAGTGTTTAATCAAACAGGGGCTACACCACTGATATCAACTCGTATTACAATGAAACAAAATTTAAGACCTGATGCCTGGAAAATTAGTCCTTTGGATTTTTCACAGCTGTTTTATAAATCTGGGGCTAAATCACCTTTGAGTATCAATTAAAAAAAAGGTCTGCCACAGACAACAAACGTACAGTAGAAATGACATGGTGTGATGGGAAAATCAAGAAAAGGCAAAGATGTCATTGGAAACATTTGGAACGTTTTTGTAAAAAGAAAGGTAATCTCCAGGAACATGAGGAAATGTTAAATGTTAAACAATACTCTATTGGATCAGGGCTTTGCAAAACCTCCTGGAGAGCTACCGACCTGTAGGTTCCCCCAAACCCCAGTCTAGCACACCACATTCTACTGCTATTCTATTGATTGAAACGCCAACTCAAGCTTGTCACAACTCTGTTTGGAAAAACAAGTTGCCAATCCATACTTCTCTGGAGATAGTTCTGCACAGCCCTGCTGTAGATAAACAAGCGCAGGGGGTCAGAGAGGCTTTTGGTTCACCCCAACGTCTTAGCCTAATGTAGTGCTGTTGCACTGCACCCTAGTGGCAATTTCTACTGGAGACGGGGTAACTGGTTTCTCAGGTGAACGCTACCTAAAACCGAAAAAAAAACTCTGCGAGGGGAAATTGTTCATCTGAATTTTGGGGGCTTTGTGAATGACTTGCTAAATGTAAGAACATTCGCCTGCAGATGCTAAGTACTTTTGCGTGCTCTGACACAAAGCGTTAAGTGAGAATAGTAATTGTGTCAACGCGGTTTAACCATCCAATCAGAATCATGTACTGAACAAAATGAAGGTACTGATCTGTTTAGGACAGACCAGGAGAAAGCCAATTCATATAAATCACTAAACTTGCCTTGTGAAAATATTCTTTTAATATGAGCTATAGTAAGGTAGAACATCTGCACTGCCCAGGCTGATCATGCACAAAATTCTCAGAACAAGGTGAAAATTAAACTTTTTATAGGTATACCTAAAGAATAAAATCTTTTAGTGATTCTGTAGAATGGCTGAAAGCTAGTCAGAACACACAGACATGCAACTAAACAGAGGCGTATCTAAAATAGAGGGGTAGCACCTTGACAAGCACAAGACGTTTGATAAGATCTTTGCAATTGTGTCGGCCTGGGCGTTGTTACTGGGAGTAGATTTAATGGAAGGCAAGGTACATTCAGACCAAGGAAATACTGAGACTAAGCTAACCGTTTGTTTTCTTGTAGTTGATATACATTCAACCTAAACAAGTCCCTTTACGGCCAGGCACTATAGAGAGATCATGCAGCCTAGCGGTGCTGTGCCTGAACATGATGACGTGGTTAACCGCCCCCACCACAAGCCAGCAGACATGTTGATCATTTCACGCTTTGCTGTCACCATGGTGATGTTTAGACGGAAAACAGGTATTAGTTAAAGTATTTCTAAATAGGACAGGCACCGACGGCACCTTCCCGTTTGAATTTGTAGCATATTGTTCTTTCATTCTTTCCGAGTGGACACAACCTGTATTTGCAGGTTGTCATTAGGTTTCATAACGACAAGCTGACTCCGTAGCTACAGAATATCAGTTTGTGGCTGTAGAAGCCGGTGGCGGTTTCTAAGACAACAGCAGATAAACAGAATGTATTCTACAAGAGGAGAGGGAAAACCATAAAGAAAGGAGAAACAAAATACAGCAGGGAAAGAAAAAGAGGGGGGGGGGGGCAACATCATTCTAGCATGTAATGGTTATCATATTAAAACAATTTCATAACAATATGTTCTTTTTTTTTCATACAAAAGACTACTTGGTACTTGGTCATGGTTTTGTAGTGCGGATGGTAGCTTGTTGTTAAATGTAGTGTTACCCTAACAGATTCCCTGCATTGACCAGAGACAGAGTCCCCTATTGAGTGCCTGGATAAATCATTCCAGTCCAAGATAATATTTCTCACTCTCCTTCTCTTTCTCCTAATGGCCATCATCCGCTCCTCCTCTTGGTAATACAAAGCTATCGTCCTTCAGCCCATCAGGTGCTGGCATTGCAGGAGGCTAGTCTTTCATTTTAAAAAGGGGAATGTGTGTGTGTGTCTGAGTGTTTACAGAGCTGAACGTGGTGCTGAAGTGGTATAAATATTGGAGGCACGAACGACGATGACACAGCGTAATGATTATCTAACAGGACCAACTGAGGAGGAAGTGGCGAGTGTGTGTGTGTAAGTGGTCATGAGAACTGACACTGGGTTAATGGTGGTTGGACAGGGAGTGTGTGTGTGTGTGTGTGTGTTTGTCTACAGGGCAGGGTGAGGTTACGGAACGGGGGTGGGCGGTGGGGGTTGGGGGCGGAGCCCAGAGTCCACTCTCAGCTCAGCTCGTCCTCTGGGTTGTGCTGGTCCAGTAGCTTGACGTGTGTGAAGGGGAAATGGCCGCGCTTGCCCTTGCACTCGCCCTCCCACTGGCCGTTCACGTTGATCTTGGTCACCGTCACCATGTCGCCCACCTGCAACACAGGGAGGGACCTGTAAGACGTCGGCGAAACCTGGGACATTTTCTTCAGGGCACACCACAGAGAATGGTTTCACCGACACTGATTAGGCCAAGTCCAGGACAAAGTAGGAGCGCTGCATTGAGCTTGTTTTTTTCTTTTTAGTCCTAGGCTAGTCCTAACCTGTGTCGGTGAAATCACACCATGAAACTGTTTGCAACAGAACACCAAAATTACCTATTTTTACTGGACCAGGTCCCTAATCCACGACGTTTCCTTACAAACACAGAGTTTATTTCTGCAACGACCTTGCTGTAGCCCAGTTGCAGCGAAACAGCCACTCTGTATCCATGTATGCCACTGGATCATTTGGCCTCAGAAATGTTCCCGTGTATCTTAGTTTGGTAGAGCACGGCATTTGCAACACCAGAGGTTATGGGTTCAACTCCGACAGGGGACCAGGTCGGAAATGTATGCACCCACTACTGTAAATCACACTGGATAAGGGCGTCAGCTACGTGAATAAAATGCAAATCATTGCAACTAAACACTACTCAGTATTGCACAGAAACATTGGCTATCGTAACACATATCTCCAGGCCTACATCACAGACTGACCACTTGTCGTCTCCTCCTGAAGACGTGACCAGGAAGTGCATGCAGACAGCTAATCATTAACCATAACTCCTTGAGTCATAACCCCGGTCAAATGTTTTTATGAAGGGTAAATATCCTGTTGGTCACGGACGGAGCGCAGTGCCGACTGACTCACGGGTGGATAGAAAAGATCAACTGTCTGGGACTTGAACCAATAAAGAAGCGGCACTACATTTTCACAGGCATTTGCGTAAGTGCGCAGTCTTAACAGACCCAGTCAAAGACAACATTCAGCCTGTGGCGGACTCCATCAAGACTGAGGCAGAGACCGGTGCCACTGGCCTTTCGCCCAGAGCCTGCTCTGGCTCAGAGTGAAGTCTTCACAGAAACCAAAGGAAGTGTCCCTCTACACAAACTATTTCCTTCCCACAACGACCTCCGCTTTGGAAGTCCTCTTTCCCCCCTTCCGGACAGTTAGGCAGCACTGTCGCGTCAGGAGCCTCTCTAATGAGTTTTAGAAGAGTTCACTGGCCGACCACCACCCCGAGGCAATAAGCATCTCTATCGGACCACACGTGGGAACATTCCCGTTCCAGTGCGTTGTCCTACATTTGGTAACTAATGATCGCAACCCACACCACCTGGTTTAACAAGCCTGGCGTCTGGGACCCTGAGGGTTATGCAACTGGTTAAGAACCTAAGGAAGTTGCAGACAGCAGGTCACAGAAGCTGGTGTCACAGAGGTCAAACATGCTGGTTTCACTGAGGTCAAAGACTCTGGTGTCTCAGAGGTCAGAGAAGCCTGCATTGGTGCAGCCACATACCAACCCCTCCATTCCTTCTAGCAGTAAGTGAAAATCGAAGACATAATCTGGAATGAGCCACTAGATGGGAAAGTCAGGACTTCTCCAGAATATTACATCACAACCAATCAAACTAGTAGCAATGCTGATTTCGAGATGCACTTAGACACTGATTATCCATTTGATAGCAAAATATGTTGTTATAGTTATTTGTTCTTCATACAACGGTTCAGTTCTCCGGTCACTGTAAACATTATGCCAAATCAGATAGGCCCATGACAAGATCAAAGTCAGACTGCAATATAAATCACTGCATTGAATCGCAATACACATAGAATTATAAGAATTGCGACAGGCCTACATCCTGTATCAACACCAAAGTACTGAAATGACATCCAGTTGCAAGGTGCCAGGCAAATCCCAGCCCTGAAACCCCTGATACAAATAGAGGATCAGAGAATCAAACAGAGGGGTTATAAATGAAGGCAAAGATGAGAAAACAGGGTTCGGGTAGGTACCTCTAAGGCCAGGGCGGTCTTGTCGTAGGCATTGGGCACCCTCTTCTGAATGGCCCGGGCTAAGACGGGTCCATTCTGCAGGTTGGGAAGAGGGGTGGGCTGGGCATACTGGCTGGGGTCTCCAACCAGAGGAGGGCCTTGAACACTGGAGCCATCTGCATTCCCTCCCGGGCCCCCCACGCCGGGGCCCCCCACGCCAGGGCCTCCTGAGTTGGGAGAGGCGGGTCGGTACTTCTCCACGTAAGGCACTGGGATCATCCCGGCACGTCCGTCCATGTTCTGAGCATTCCACCACTGCTCCTCTGGCTTCTCCAGGACACGCAGGATGTCACCCTTCCGGAAGGGCAGGTCCTCGTCATCGTTGCCCGGAAAATCAAAGAGTGCACGAACAAACTCGTCTTCCAGTCGCTGCGGTGGGCCTCCAGCTCCCGCACTGATGAAGGACGAGTGTTTGGCCCTGTTGATGGGCTCTATGAGGGTGGTGGTGTCCAGATAATGGATCTTGTAGAATTCCAACAAGGCAGGGAGGGCGTCGAACTCTTGGTCCCCTATACGGAACCGAGGAGGAGCCAAACCTGGAGGGGGGGGGGGGTAAAGGGAGGAGCAGAAATATTAAGGAAAGAATGGAAACAATTTCACAGGGCAAAATAATTTGTTCTGAAATGGCATGTGAGCAACCTAAAATGCAGTCCATTATAACGTAGTAGGTGTACTGCACATTTGACTTCTACTAGATCCAAACTGGTTGACTTAGTTGTAGAAAGTCACTTTTTTTCTCAGTAGTAATTTGGTACCAAATAAAAACGGTGGCGTGGTTTGCTGAAATCCTTTATCATTGTGTTGCACGCACGATGTTGTGCATCCGGTTACACTCAAGTCAAACAAGAAAGGATACCTTGGGGTATATCCATTCCACCGATTCCTTTTGTTCGGCGAAATAAATACACGCCCTGGTAGCAACGTTATTCTGAAGCCTCAAAACATGTCTCTCTTACCTGAGCCAGACTGCCGGTTGTTACTTATGCTGTTGATTATGTAATGGGAGACTTTGGAATTCTCTGAAACGGACAGCACGTAGTCGCCCGGGCTTGTAATAGAGTCCCTCACTAAAAACACTCCGTGCCTCTGTCCTTGTAAAAGTGAAACAGCATCCTGTCTACTTAATCTTCCCCAAAACCAACTTGCACGGTCTTCTGCGTCAAAATGTCCGGCCATGACTCCCACTCCAAAGCCGAGGCTTCACGGGCCTTCCCTTTGACTCCACTTATCCACAACCAGCGTTCAACTCATACAAAAAACTTTAGCGCCTAGAACACGTTTGGAAAATAGGAGACATCCGCAACTTGCCTATGGCCATCAATTTAAAATTCACAGCACGGTCTTCGTACCCAACGTGTCTGTTCCCCAGACTGGAATGTAAAGTGTATTATTATTCAGAAAACACAGTTGTAAAACAATGTAATTTGGAACCAAATCCTGTAACTTGTCACAAGTAACTTCAAAAAATGAAATGGCGGATCCGGGGAAACAAACTGACCCCATTTACCGGATATGACGTAAATGATCAATTACGTAGAAACGTGTCAGATAGGAGAGTCCATTTTGATAAGGTCAAACATGATTTATGACAGGATATATAGGATATAATAATGATACGTATAAGTAAAACGTATTATTTATATATTATATATATATCTTTATATGTACTGTTGCGAAATATACAAATCGTGACCGATTTAATGTTCGATAAATAGACTTCAAATGTGTCTTTGGCTTAAAGGCCATTAACTTGCGCAATAGGTAGTTCAATCGTTTGGCAAGAAAAACATTTGATACACATTTGTTATTCATTTACATTAGTTGTGTATTATGCTTCTTTTTTTTCTTTTTTTTTTACTATAGTTCACAAAATTCTTGGAATGTTTCACTTTTCATAACATTTCGAAATGTGCCCTCCAGGTGTCAGTCTAATACAATGATCCCAAACAAGTGCGATAAACGTGTTGTTCATATAATTCATTGGGCACCATAGTTACCGCCAATACTAGGATATTATGACAGTGTCAGTACTGGATCCAGTGCAGTTCAAGCAGAAGTAATTGCTTGCAAGAAAATGGCACTCACAAGTTACTTGTCGTACTCAAGTCAAACTGATTGGCTCCATTAACATTGATCCATATAGGCCTATGCTCCCAAATGTAAGATCACTACCTATCTATTAACACACTCCCACTATCCATAGCCACATAATGTTTCTAATTGCCTTACTCTGTTATCCCCCAACATTCTATGAGTAAGTATGGAACCATAAAAATGACAACATGTGATCTGCTGGTGAAAACACTCATGTTGTTTCTGAATGCACATATCTAAATGCTATCAGTTACACTTTAAATGTCTGTATTGACATCTGATAAGGACATCTCTCACTTGCTTGAGTGTTAATGGTCTGACCTTCATTATAAGGACATCTTTAACTCGCTACTGACCTTCATTCAGAGCATCTCAAAGATCTATCTATACTAACCTCCAGTGTTCATAGCTGACTGTACCTACTTTTGTTAAACGTTTACAAGACTGAATTTAAACAATTACACAACTTGACCAGAATAGTACTAGCTGGTCCAGGGTTGTTTAGGGGATTGTACTGAGTGTCTAAAGCGTCAATGCAAACTGACAGACGGACCGGCGAGAAAGTTTAAATTGGCAATATCTCAAGCACTACGAACAGTTTTGTAAAAAAAACATGTTTGGAACATTAACTTCAAATACTGACTATAGATGTCTTCTCATCCTTTATGATTGTATTTATGCATGAAATGTACATTCTAATTTCTGATTAGTGGCAATCAGAGATATGTATGTGTTAGTGATGAGTACTGATCATTAGGGCTGTTAAAGTCATTTAAGGTAGTTTAACAGTATTGTGTGTCACTGATCTGCACCAGTATGGGAGTGACAGCTGACTAGGGGCCTCCGGGTTTCAGTTGTTTGGGGTGACAAGAGCTTGTTAGATTTGACAGCAGTCAGCCTGGTATTAGTGAAGGTCTGGGCTTTACTAGTAAAATTGCTTGGCCCTGTGTTTACTAATGATCGGACCAGGAAATGTAAGGACGTTTAGAGTGGTTAGACAGTTTATATACTCAGTTGTGACATTTATTGTTTTTCTGTCTGTCAGATTATGACCCATTGGGGTAAACTTTCACAGTAAACTCTGCACATTGTCTTGTGTTTGAATAGATTCACTTGATATTGTGCAACTTAACACCATTTAAGACATTTCTACATATGTATATCAATCTATAATTAAATGTCTGTACTGACCTCCATTAAAGATATCTCCAGAATTGATATTGTACAACAGAAGGTGCACGACTTACAGCTATTGTCAAATGGAAAAGTAGCACACTCCATTACTTCCATAAGAATCACTATGATTGTTTCTCAAACGAGCAATGGCGGACTGTGGCAAGTGAAATCACTCAGGCATTTCCGGGTTAAAATCCTACTAAATTATTAACACTAGCTATAGTTTCATTTTGTAACACTAGCTAAATATATTTTGTATGTGCCACAATGGTTAGCAACATCCCTTTAGTTTACTAGGAAGTAGTGACTGGCTGAGTTGGCTTAACTAATGTGTAAGAAAGCTTATTATGCTAGCTTTCACAGATGTAGATGAGGGTAGCTACTTGCTATAAAGACATTAGCTTTTGGATTAGTGGAACAGGGTTAGTTGGCTAGTGTTATAAATCTATGACGTTGTTTTCAAGTTTAGCAATATATTGAATATAGTGCCAAAAACGTTTTCATTTTGACATGCAAAAACCAAACCAGCATTCTACAGTCTGTCTGCTGATTATGTGTAAGGGACAGACAGCTCAAGTTATTGATCCAAGAAATAACATTAAACTTGATTTATGGGAAACATCTGAAGTTATCTTGGGAAAAATGCTTCAGAGGAAATTTGGAGCTGATGTCTAGGGAAACATTCCTTAATATTTGAATTATTTTCTGGCATAAAACTAGGAATTCTCTACTGTAGCTTACTGCTCAAGGATTTTTTTTCATAATCTGTTACAATACAGTACACCAAAATGAGGGAACACACTAATATTATAATAAAAAGCTGCACAGAGAAATGGAAGCATATTTATTTCCAGAATACAGTATTTATTGTTATTAGTTTATGTCAAGACAGCAAGTCACTTGGTTTTCATTTCCTGGTAACACAGAATCCTCCTTTCAATGTATCACCTAAACAGTGTGGCTGAAAGAGAGACAGGGCCTTACTGAATTCAGAGAAAAAAGACAGAAAGAGACAGACATGGAAATAAGAGGGAAAGTAATAGAGACAGAGTGAGAGAGAATGAGAGAGAGCAAATAACTCATTAACAATTTTATAATTGTACAACCACATTCCCTATCAGAGCAAGTGAGAGAGATACTCATAAAACCTACGGATGATCCCTATGAATCGCACACACCATACTTTTATATGGATTTTGGAGCAGTTTAGTTTGCTCCATTTAACTGCAGGCATATTTTGCTTAGGTGTCAATCACCCACAGTTTAGGGACAGGAGATTGCAGCACTGTGATAGGCAGTGAGTAGAGGTGCCAGATATTTCCAGACTCCACGAGTAGGACAGTTACGTTGGATTGAGTTCCAATAGGATCTTGTCCCACTTGAAGGCAATGACTGTTGCACACTGTGTGAGGGCACGAGAAACACACAAGTCTCCCCTTCGATGACCGGACATTGAGACTCACGACCCTGCATCCAGACAGACCAAGCACTCTCCAAGGCAAAATGTATTTGGAGACACACACATTAGAACATCTTGATGAAAACAGTGTAGCTATCCATACATTTCTCTCTCACGCACACACACACACACACACACAAACACAGACACACACACAGGTTGAGTTCAAGTGGACTCTGAAATATGAAAAGACTTGCTTTAAGACGACTCTCAGATGTGAGTGAACCTGAGAACTGACGTGATAGAGGTGCAACAGTGTGCAACAGTGGACAGAGTTCATGACACCCTGAGAATATGGGCCATAGTGATTTAGGTGATTTAGTTAAGACATATCCATCTGAATAACAGTATAAGAACCAAATGATTAGCTTGCACAACTCTCTTTCCATCTCTGGGAAAATCATTGTTTTGAGGAATTACACTTGAGATATTCAACTTAATATATGAACAAGTGGCGGAGCTTTAATGGGTGCTCGACAAGAACGTTGGTCTTATCATTAAAAACAATAATCGCCAGCAGAATACAAATACATGAAATATATGTCGCAAGAAGAATAACAAAAATATTACATTTGTTTTTGTTTAGTTGCTATATACTATTTAGTTAAGAGAATACTTATGTTGACATTCAAGTGATTTACATCTGCATTGATTTCATGGTTCCACAATGCATTTTTAGGATCGCCCAATCTGTGACCGCGGAGCGTTACTTCAGATCTTGCTGGCTAGTTCGCTTAAGATCTGAGCTGTGGAACATAGCCAGCTAAAATAAAACATGAAAATGGAAGAGGAAAGAAAAGCAAGACATTATAAAAAATAATTAGAACATGTGCCCTTGACCAACATCTTCTGTGAGGTTTTTGAGCAGCATCAGTATGAGAAGATTGACAGACCTAACGTTACAATGACAGCAGCAGCACGGAAGAGTCAAAGGGGATGAGAGTGACACCCAAGGGAGTGAAAGCCAAGCTCCGCCCCTGATTTCTACCCCCAGCTTAGGTGATATACAACCCTGTGTTACGGCCCTTAAAGGCCCAAAGGAACCTCATTTACACAGCTAATAATGAGGGTTAAGCACATAATCCTAATTTTTAAAGGGTTTTACTAGACCGTACAAATGGAAAAACATTATGCTCTGTAGGTGGTACATATTGACTAAGAATTATGGAATGTCCAATAGCTTCAGCCTGAAGAAGGTCCATGTTCGATGGGATTTCTGTAACCATTCAATGAAATACTATAAACGTTCCGATACAACGGCGCTAAGTAAGACCTCTAAATGGTTGCGTGAATAAAGGGCGAGGCTACTAAATATAAGGTGTTATTCAGCACTTTGGTCTGTACTACTTAATAACTAAGATATTGAATTACTCTGTTAACTACAACTGTCGCCATAGCTCACAAGGCCTTCTTCGTGGCCTACAAACAACACAGGTTTCACGCACAGGAACAGACTCCTCCCTAAGGTCCTTTACAACCACTGGGCTTACAGTTAGCATCTGTCCACGTTCACATTTGACCCACCTCACAGTCGTTCACATTTCGGTTTTCCATTCATGTTTGTCTCTGCCAATAGCACTTGTTTCAAGGTACTTTCAGTGCGCATTCACATAGCAGGGAAAACTGGAGCATGCATTTGCATCAACACAGGGTAGTATGACTGATGAAGAGAGCGCTTGTCAGAGGGATTAAGAGACAAACACACTGTGACATCAGAAAGGACAAGACAAGTTCACACACAGTCTCCCGGTGTTGCAAAAGTCCAGGAACGTCCCCCAAAAAATGTCACCACCCAATTTCATGATGCCCAATCAGCAATGATGGTAAATACCTCGCCACAGCACCTCTTAGTTGTCTTAGCAGTGTACCACCCGCTCCAGAAAGTGCTGAGCCACAGCGCCCTCTAGGAAAGTCCACTGTCTGCCATTGTCAGTATGCTACGATCAACATTTCTTTTTGGATTGACACTGCTGTAGTGCAGGACATTTTGAATCAGCAGAGAATTTTTCCAAATCAGTATTTATAGGAAACCAGGATGAACAAAGTTCCTCTAATTTTACATCCAGTTGTGTGCGCCTACTCATCGCACTACTTTCTGTCTGCCTAAATTTGTTTCATTTTAGTCATCTTGCCGGGCACTCTTCTATAGAGCTAATTTCAGGATTAAGTAGGGTCAGGTGCCTTGCTGAAAGGCACAACAGCAGATTTGTTTTAGCTTGTCGGCTCAGTTTCTGGCCCAAGGCTCTTGATCACTAAGCATTCTGCCACCCCCCATCTACCTGTCGGCCTGTATATCCGTCTGTCGTTCTCTCTTGCTACCTTTCTCCCTCTGACACACACAGACTCTCCACCAGGGATGACAGGCACATAGGCAATTGTCCATCAATCGGACAGGATTAGCAGGAAGTAAACCCTGAATAAAACATCTCATACATGCCAGATTTGACATACTCACATGTACATTAGAATATGCTTATATATAATATCCGATAAGATATCTTTTACTCTTTACTACAGAGGATTATAATAGTAATTGAAAATTAAACAACAATTAGAGTTATTAGTCCCAAACATCCTCTATCAACATGAATTGCCGTCTCCCTTAAATGTGCATCTGCGTGCAAACAGTTCATTTGGTTAATTGGTTTTTCCAAAGGCAGAGACCCTCCATTACATGTTCCACCCAGAAAAAACATTTCTGGATTATAGAAACATTCACTGTCTTCTGGGAATGTCTTCTTTTCATTCTAAACAAGACTAATCCTGTGTGTGTGTGTGGGGGGGGGTTACGACCAAACTGTAACAGGGGGTCTTACTCATGTCAGGTGGTCTGAGTGATCAGACCTCTCCTCTTTTACCGTCTTTATCAGCTCCACCGGGGGACTCTGTGATTGGCTGGAGCAAGACACATGGGAGGACTGGCTCTGAGTGTCTTCCTCTTCTAGCTCTGCCTTCCCCGCCTCCTTCCTCCTGCCCTGTCCCATAGTATCTTCCCTTCTCTCTCCTCCCATCCCCTTCTCCTCCATCGTCCACATGCTATCCTCCTCCATCTCCTCCTCCTTCCCTTGCACCTCTAGGTCAAAGTCCAGTAATTCCTCCATCATCTCCTCGATCTCCGTCTCTCCATCCATCTCGCCCTCCGACCTTAGCTCCCCCATGCTCTCTGTCCGGTTGGTGTCGTCTCTGTCATCGTCCTCTTCATCCTCCCCTCCCCTGCCTTCGGGCTCGCTGGCTTGGCTCTCGCCAAACTCCAGGATTGTGGGCAGGTTGCCCTGCTTGGGACAGCGTTTCCTCAGGCTCATCAGGAAGGGCTGGGGCAGGGAGAAGATGTCCACGTTGTTGCCCAAGTCGATCCAAGTGACACTGGGGAAGCTGGCCGGGTCCTTCAGGCTGTCTGTCAGCTCCTTGAGGACGGAACGGGTCAGCCGGTTGCCGTTGAGGGCCAGGGTTTCCAGGCGGGGCAGGGCGGCCAATGTGGGCAGGAGCAGGAGAAATGCGTCGTCGGTGAGCTCTGTGAAGCCCAGCTCCAGGCTGCATGTGATGGGTGCGTGACGCTGCAGGTAGCTACACAGCCGCTCCATGTCACGCACTGTCAGAGGGATCCCGGACAGATCCAGCATCCCGTTGGCTGGAGGAGCAGACAGCATCACCTTGAGACTAGGACAAAGGAGAGATGGGCAGCGGTCAGTAGAATCAGTGTGTTCTTCATATTTAGTAACACCGCAAAAGTGATGCATTGAGCTCTGAGAGAAACCTTTGTCCGACAGGAAGGATATTACACTATTAGAAGAACATGAAGTGAAATGGGGCCGTTATTGTTCTATTACACTCAAATAGGGTAGTCATTGTTCTATTACAGTGAAACAGAGGCAGTCTTTGTTCTATTACAGTGAAACGAGGCAGTCATTGTTCTATTACAGTGAAACGAGGCAGTAATTGTTCTATTACAGTCAAATGGTGCAGTCATTGTTCTATTACAGGGACAGTCACTGCCTTATTACAGTGAAACAGGGACAGCCATTGTTCTATTACAGTGAAACAGGGACAGCCATTGTTCTATTACAGTGAAACAGGGACAATCACTGCCCTATAACAGGGAAACAAGGACAGTCAATATCCTATTACAATGAAACAGGGACAGTCAATATCCTAGTACAGTGAAACAAGGACAGTCAAGCCCCAGGCATATCAACATGTAGGTAGCCCAATTATTTCACTGCCAGAATAAAATTTGTTTTTCCAATTTCATGTTGATTTGTGTGGTGAGGAGCGTAGAGGTGAGAAATGGGTTCACCCTTTAACATGGAAAGGTTCGCACATTGACAATTTGAGGAGGAATTGAGAGAGTGAGAGATGTTTGAGTTCATGCATTTCCAGCGGTCTGTCCGTCTGTAAATCCATCCATCGCAAATAAGGTAAGATTATCTGCCAACCTCATTAAAACAAATACGTGCCTCAGATACGCAGCTGGAGTGTCCTGCCGTGTTTTCATAAGCTTGTCATACTCGTGGCAAAACCCAGGTGTGGAGTGTCTTTTTAATTTTACAATTATGGGATGTAATTACAATGATTTCAGGGGTCTTGTTGTCATCAGAAAACAAGCGGATAAATGCCGTTCTGAAATTAAGTGGCCTTGTTTGCTCCAAACAGCCTGTGTGGTTTGGAGCGTGGGATGGGTAAACACAAACACTCCTGCCTAGAAATGACCACAGAATGACAAACTAGAAACGAAAGTGTACGGGATGCATGAAAACAGATGGACAACCAAATACCCCAGACCTCCCGGTGGTAGAAGAGGGAAAACAAACGTTCTGAGATGACAATGTGAAAGAACTGCCTTAATTCTACGTGGCATTGATTCAACAAGATGCTGAAAGCATTCTTTAGAAATGTTGGCCCATATTGATAGGATAGCATCTTGCAGTTGATGGAGATTTGTGGGATGCACATCCAGGGCACGAAGCTCCCGTTCCACCACATCCCAAGGATGCTCTATTGGGTTGAGATCTGGTGACTGCGGGGGCCATTTCAGTACAGTGAACTCATTGTCATGTTCAAGAAACCAATTTGAAATGATTTGAGCTTTGTGACATGGTGCATTATCCTGCTGGAAGTAGCCATCAGAGGATGGGTACATGGTGGTCATAAAGGGATGGACATGGTCAGAAACAATGCTCAGGTAGGCCGTGGCATTTAAACGATGCTCAATTGGCATTTAGGGGCCTAAAGTGTGCCATGAAAACATCCCCCACACCATTACACCACCACCACCAGCCTGCACAGTGGTAACAAGGCATGACGGATCCATGTACTCATTCTGTTTACGCAAAATTCTGACTCTACCATCTGAATGTCTCAAGAGAAATCGAGACTCATCAGACCAGGCAACATTCTTCCAGTCTCCAACTGTCCAATTTTGGTGAGCTTGTGCAAATTGTAGCCTCTTTTTCCTATTTGTAGTGGAGATGAGTGGTACCCGGTTGGGTCTTCTGGTGTTGTAGCCCATCCGCCTCAAGGTTGTGCGTGTTGTGGCTTCACAAATGCTTTGCTGCATACCTCGGTTGTAACCAGTGGTTATTTCAGTCAAAGTTGCTCTTCTATCAGCTTGAATCAGTCGGCCCATTCTCCTCTGACCTCTAGCATCAACAAGGCATTTTCGCCCACAGGACTGCCGCATACTGGATGTTTTTCCCTTTTCATACCATTCTTTGTAAACCCTAGAAATGGTTGTGCGTGAAAATCCCAGTAACTGAGCAGATTGTGAAATACTCAGACCGGCCCGTCTGGCACCAACAACCATGCCACGCTCAAAATTGCTTAAATCACCTTTCTTTCCCATTCTGACATTCAGTTTGGAGTTCAGGAGATTGTCTTGACCAGGACCACACCCCTAAATGCATTGAAGCAACTGCCATGTGATTGGTTGATTAGATAATTGCATTAATGAGAAATTGAACAGGTGTTCCTAATAATCCTTTAGGTGAGTGTATGTTATTGGTGACAGTGCATACCCTAATCTGATCGTCGTTTCACCAGTCATCATCGTTTGTCTTTAAAACCTCTCTAGGCTACTAGAAGTCATCTGTAACGGTAAAAATAATTTTAAATACACATTGGATGTGGTTTAGGGCTTATTTAGTTTTATTTAAATATTTTGAGATGCTTGAGTGTAAAAGAAACCTAGGATGTTACTCATTACTCATCGGGTTTCCTCCAACTGTCACATTCCCTGCAGTATTTTGCTGGTATTTATGAGCGCAAAATCATGTTTTACCATGCTGACACACAAAGGCAGTGCGAGATTTTGGGAAGGTGTTCACCTTTGAGTTTTGAATGTAGGAAAAACCCTGATCACTCAATCAGGAAGTATACACCGGCAGCCATGTCTACTTTTCCGGTCCAACTACCAACATCGAGCTTGCAAAACCCAGACATACCACAAGGTGTCGCTATAACCGCATGAGACAAGTGAACCCTGTCTGACATCCAGCCCAGCCACCACTGAGACTATTAGCTCCTCCCTCTTCAGAACCCCCGGGGCACTTTCAGTATGCCAGGACCAGGATTCAAACTCCAAGCTGCAACGGCGTAGCTGAACTGCGACCAACGTGGAATGTTGACTTGAAGACCTCTTCTCAGTAATTCCCAGTCTATGGGTTAGTCAGTGGTGGATAAACCCTGGCCCCATCTGAACATTCCTTGTTTGACTCCTCTCCCCCGGTAGTTTATACTAACAAATTCAAAAAGCAGGACAGAATGTAAATAAAAACAGATGAAATGTACAGCACATCAATCCCACACTAGTGGCTTGGCTTCCAACCAGAATCCCACGCTATAGACTAGTGAGCGCTGTGCAGAGTCAGGGCCTCAGGGCTTAGCTAGGGGTTCGATGGACTGGATAGCCTGGGTCCTGGATGCAGATTGACTGAAAGACAATTTATGCATA
The DNA here is from genome assembly GCF_011004845.1 of Esox lucius. NCBI lineage: Eukaryota > Metazoa > Chordata > Actinopteri > Esociformes > Esocidae > Esox > Esox lucius. The sequence continues at coordinate 29,853,230 of NC_047569.1, forward strand.
TTTTTTATTTCACCATTATAACAGACTATCAAGTCAACTAAGAAACAATTCAATAATGGCTAAATGCATACAATTGCAAGAGGACAGGGCCACACACAATATCACATGAAGAATGTCAAAATACACAAACCAATAAACACTACATATGAGAGAAATAAACAAAATTCATCAAATTACACTATATACAGCAGGATACATGTACAGACATGAGCTCAGCAAGTGAACTGACCAGATGGCAGGATAATGTGTTTGATTTTAAATTACATTATTATATGGGTAAACATGGCAACGTGGCTGAAGGGTGCGTTGTTATGGAAAAAAAGAACATTCTGGATTCCTCATTTCGACTGACGGTGGGTGATATGGGTCTTGAATGAGATTCAGCAATCCAGGCATATACCAAGGTATTTATAGGTGTCGACATACTTGAAGGAGGATTATTATATATATATATATACACCGCTCAGCCATCACATTATGACCACCTGCCTAATATTGTGTGGGTCCCCCATTTGCCACCAAAACAGCCCTGACCTGTCAAGGCATGGACTCCACTAGACCTCTGAAGGTTAAACATACATTTAAAACAATACATACGTCAGAGAATTTGTTTTCAAATCAGGCTTCTCCTCTGAGAACCCTAGGATGTTGAATCCAAATTAGGATTAACTTATTTACCTGAAAGGCTTTAACCAATTCAATGACGAATCAATGACAGACGCACAATACTGCTTGTTTTCTATAACAGATATTATGATGTTTAGCAATAAATGGCATTGTGTTTTACTTTTTGTTAAATATTTCACATGATCATCCATCTGAAATCTCTTTAGATCTGAAAAGTCCCACTGTACAAACAAATCAGTGTGTTTTTGGAGGAGCCATTTTAATGAGGCGATAATATTACTACTGTTTCCCTATAAGCTATAGAAAAAACATTTGTAATCAGTACTTAACTTATTATTTGAACAGATTTTTTTTTACCCTTACTTGCGTATTTTCTGAGTCTCTTTTACTTTAATAAATTACAATTGTAGTATCACTAAAAGCACTGACTTTGAGTACTCCACCCACCCCTAAAAAGGGGATATTTGTCAGTTTGCCCACAAGGTCCAATGGAGAATTGGCTTCCAAATTTAGCACAACCCATCCGGATTGGTGAAGTGTAGAATGCTGATACAATAAGTGCTCACAGATAAATACAGAAAAAAAAATTCACCTCGCAGATTCACCCCTGAAACCTTTTGGTTAAATGTCTAATCACTAGGCTAGCTGCACTTTGCAAATGGCGAACACAGATACAAGCCAGTGCAATGACACATTGCTGAGTTCTTTGATTTAGAGTTTACCTAATACAAACCCGATTCCAAAAAAGTTGGGACACTGTACAAATTGTAAGTAAAAAAGGAATGGAATAATTTACAAATCTCATAAACGTATATTTAATTCACAATAGAATATGGATAACATATCGAATGTTGAAAGTGAGACATTTTGTAATGTCATGCCAAATATTGGCTCATTTTGGATTTCATGAGAGCTACACATTCCAAAAAAGTTGGGACAGGTAGCAATAAGAGGCCGGAAAGGTTAAATGTACAGATAAGGAACAGCTGGAGGACCAATTTGCAACTTATTATGTGAATTGGGAACATGATTGGGTATAAAAAGAGCCTCTCAGAGTGGCAGTGTCTCTCAGAAGTCAAGATGGGCAGAGGATCACCAATTCCCAACAATGCTGCAGCGAAAAATATCAGAAAGGAGTTTCTCAGAGAAAAATTGCAAAGAGTTTGAAGTTATCATCATCTACAGTGCATAATATCATCCAAAGATTCAGAGAATCTGGAACAATCTCTGTGCGCAAGGGACAAGGCCGGAAAACCATACTGGATGCCCGTGATCTTCGGGCACTCAGATGGCACTGCATCACATACAGGAATGATACTGTAATGGAAATCACAACATGGGCTCAGGAATACTTCCAGAAAACATTGTCGGTGAACACAATCCACCGTGCCATTCGCCGTTGCCGGCTAAAACTCTATAAATCAAAAAAGAAACCGTATCTAAATAGGATCCAGAAGCGCATGTGTTTTCTCTGGGCCAAGGATCATTTAAAATGGACTGTGGCAAAGTGGAAAAGTGGTCAGACAAATCAAAATTTTAAGTTCATTTTGGAAAACTGGGACGCCATTTCATCTGGACTAAAGAGGACAAGGACAACCCAAGTTGTTATCAGCTCTCAGTTCAGAATCCTGCATCTCTGATGGTATGGGGTTGCATGAGTGCATGTGGCATGGGCAGCCAACACATCTGGAAAGGCACCATCAATGCTGACAGTTATATCCAAGTTATAGAACAACATATGCTCCCATCCAGACGTCGTCTCTTTCAGGGAAGACCTTGCATTTTCCAACATGACAGTGCCTGACCACATACTGCATCAATTATAATATCATGGCTGCATAGAAGAAGGATCTGGGTACTGAAATGACCAGCCTGCAGTCCAAATCTTTCACCCATAGAAACCCGCATCATAAAGAGGAAGGTGCGACAAAGAAGACCTAAGACAGTTGAGCAACTAGAAGCCTATATTAGACTAGAATGGGACAACATTTTCTCCTCAGTCCCCAGACGTTTGCAGTCTGTTATAAAAAGAAGAGGGGATGCCACACAGTGGTAAACATGGCCTTGTCAACTTTTTTGAGATGTGTTGATGCCATGAAATTTAAATTCAACTTATTTTTCCCTTAAAGTGATACATTTTCTCAGTTTAAACATTTGATATGTCATCTATGTTGTATTCTGAATAAAATATTGAAATTTGAAACTTCCACATCATTGCATTCTGTTTTTATTCACAATTGTACAGTGTCCCAACTTTTTTGGAATCAGGTTTGTAGGATATACACCAAATACTATATCTCATCAATATCATGTTGCAGTAGATGCTACTGCCATGACTGAACAGTCCCTGAAATAAAACCAATGTTACAAAAATCTTTCCCAATGCTACAGGTAGTGTGTAGTCCGGAGTGAGGGCAATATGGCATTTTATAAACCGAGTGGTTTGAGTCCTGATTGCTGATTCTCTGAAAGTGGTTTATGGTGTGTATACCAATGGTATGACACCACGAAATGTTTAACCAGTTTATAAGAACAACAAGGCATCTCAGGGGTTTGTGGTATTTTGGCCATATACCACACCCACCTGTGCCCTATTGCCTAATTACGCATCGCTTAATTACTGAACTTGCTTTACAAAACCAAAAATGATTTCAATAAAGGTTGTTTAGCATTGCCGTCACTTACCCCTGCTTCCTTGCTGATTGACTGAATTAGATAACAGCACAGATCAAACAGCTGAAATGGAACGGACCCAAAGCCTGTATAACACTGCAGTTGAAATGGAACTGAGCCCAACCCACTCCTCCAGATTCTTAAGTGTGTGAAATATTCATGTGATACTAGTTGCACAAGAGCCTACATGCAAATGAGAAGTAGCAGAGGAGCAACTGTCAATAGTGTTGGCTTTCTACAGCTGGTTTGAAGTGAATAAGGATTAAAGAGAAAGAGAGAGAGAGAGAAGGGGACGAAGCCACACAAATTGTGGGAATGAATATTAATGCAGCAACCGGTTTAGCATATTATAACCATTCTAACGAGAGTGCCATATGAGGACAGATGAAAGGGTGGAGGGATGAAAGCGAGTGCAGAGTGTCAAGGGCTGAGAGAGTGTGTGAGAGGTCTGTCCTGACAAGTGACCTCTCTCTCTTGCTTCGCTCCTGATCTCTTTGTTATAGTTTAAATTAAGGACCCCAGCTTTAACTGGGATGATTATGGCTTGACAATGAAAAATTCTTCAACTGACCCTACCCAGCATCACAGACCCGTTCTATGCCAATCCATCGCTAAAAAGCAGGAAACAATAGCCCATTTCAAGGGAAAGGTGAAAAAATTTGAATTAGGCCACATTAAATCCAGGGCTAAGAAACAGTCTACTCCTTAGGGAAATCACACAAACACGCTTCTTAGCAAATTGCAACCGTTTGAGCAATACAGAACGTATTGACTGGATAGCCCCTTCTGGTATATTTGAAGATAACTGTTAACGGACCTAACAGTGTGTTCTTTCTTATGATTGTTATATTTGTTCTTAAAATCTTAAAAAGTTTTTGCATATTTTGTCAATGATACTGGACATTAAAGGAAGACTAAACAATTCATGACTTGAAGAATATTTGTCTTGGTGTTTGTTTCATAACATATGGAAGTGAAATCTAATCACCAGAACATGTCTCGGCAGAGTGGGTGTACATCGTACCCTGTGCATTATTTACCACACACACATATGCTTAACTAGTCATACATGGAATTACTGCGAGATCCCTAATACGCACAGTCACCATTCTACACATACAACATTGTAGACAGTCAACATTCTAAACTGTCATCATTCTACAGTCACTATTCTACACTGTGAATATTCTACACTGTCAACAGTCTACACCGTCAGCATTGTACACCGTCAATATTCTACACTGTGAATATTCTACACTGTCAACAGTCTACACCGTCAGCATTGTACACCGTCAATATTCTACACTGTCAATATTCTACACTGTGAATATTCTACACTGTGAATATTCTACACTGTGAATATTCTACACTGTCAACAGTCTACACCGTCAGCATTGTACACGTCAATATTCTACACTGTCAATATTCTACACTGTCAACAGTCTACACTGTCAATATTCTACACTGTCAATATTCTACACTGTCAATATTCTACACTGTCAACAGTCTACACCGTCAGCATTCTACACAGTCAACATTCCGCACTTTCAAAAGTCTACATAATCAACGATCTACACTGTCAAAATGCTACACAACATGCAAAGAGGTTTTATTCCGAGGTCGACTGGGATCAAGTGAGAGTCTCACAAATCTCTGGATGCTGGTAATGTGTTCACAATGACTATTCAGCGGTCACTCCGTCCTAGTGACAGCCTGGTGCCCGTGCGTCAGATATCTTGACTGGTACTAGCCTGCACTACGGTGTCAGCAAGTCCGTTGACAGTAAGAACTATGTCACTTTTGTGTTTGTGTGTGTATGTCACTTTGTTCTGGTCACCTGCCTCTATGGGGAATGGGTGGAGCTATGGTTATCGCTATGTCAATCATGTCAGTGTCAATACATCTCTCACCAGATTGAATATACCTATTAACCATCACTGATTAGATCATTAATGTTCAGACCATTACTCATTAGATCAATATTGATTAGACTATAACTAACTGGTTCATTACTGATTAGATCAATACCGATTAAACCATTAATGATCAGACCATTACTAATTAGACATTAATGATTAAACCACAATTAATTAGACAATTACAAATTAATATATTACGAACTGGAACATTACTGATTAGATCAATACTGATTAAGCCATTAATGATCAGACCATTACAAATTAGACCATAACTAAATAGACATTACTGATTAAACCATAATTAATTAGACAATTACAAATTAATATATTACAAACTGGAACATTACTGATTAGATCAATACTGATTAAGCCATTAATGAACAGTTAGTGAATGAACACAACTTTTTAAACCATATTTAATAAGACAATTACTAATTAGACTATTACTAACTACAACCTAATTAGAACATTACTGATTAGACCAGGGGTATTACTAGGGGTATTACCAGGGGTATTACCAGGGGTACTCTTGTCTTGGGGGCCTGCTGGTTTTCTGTTCTACCACACCATTAATTGCACCCGGTAGTGTCCAATTCATTCCCTGATTGAAGGGTTGCAAAGAAAAAAGATGAATGGACAGACAGACAGGAAGCCATGCATAAAGGCACACATACAGACAGACAGAAAAACAGGCAGGAAGGAAGACATACAGACAGACAGACATACAGCCGGGAAGTGAGACAAAACAATGAATATTGTCCACTGGTGCCTCTGAGTGGTAAAGTTGGTGGCACCAACACAGGTATTTGGTTGGTAATAATTATTTGGCATATTAGTTTATTTCTACATAAAGATTAATTTAGTGATTTCATTTGATTGTATGTATAGTATGCTTTCCCTTACATCTATGATTAGGCTAGATTTCAACCTGACCAATAACGACTGGTGATGGGAAGTACAACTCTTCCTACTGACTCAAATCTTTAAAGTTAACCAGCGAATAGCAAAAAAGAATTGCCACGAACTTGGAATCCTCTCATGGATTTCTCTATTTTTCTGCCTCTTCAGCCACTTCATTTTGCACATAGGCAGTGGATGCCTCTGTTCTGTGCTCCAACAGGAGGCGTTTGTCGCAGTTACTCCTTCCGTGGGAGGAGAGGTGAGTGATTGGGAGAGAGTGGGTCATATGCATCCAGACATGCTGGTGAAACAGATGAAACACACTCAAGTAGAGCTTGATATCAGGACTCATGTTACTGTTCATGGCCAAAATGGAAAAGCCATGAAAAAAGGTCACAGAATCTTACTGGAAATAGACAGGACAGAAAGGGCAGGCAGGCAGGCAAGCGGACAAACAGACAGAGAGAGAGACGGGCATGTCCCTCTAATTTGAAAGTTGTTTAATTAGTGGTCACAAAGTATCTGTTCTTTCTGGGCTCCTGGCACTCTCGGTCTCTCTACTGTAGGTTAACTATAAAGGTGTCTATATTTACCATCTGTAAAAATGCCCATCTTCTTTATCATCTTTCCTTCTTAAAAATGAATACACAATTGCTTCTCATTTTTATAATTTAGGTTCCTTCTTTCAACATTTTATACCTTGGCATTGTTAATCCATTCCTTGACAACCGCTATTCAGTGTTTACGGCTGAGTCAGCCATGAATGTGGTAAAGAGGTCAGTGGAACGCAGATCGTGGGAAAGGAATAAAGATGCTTCTCATGGTCTAAGAATCTCTGATCTAAGTAAATATTTGTCAAATCCATCATGACTTGATTGTTGTAACGTAGTTACTTTTTAGATTTTTAAATATTTCTCTGTTTGTTCAGCATAACTATGAAACAGTCCTTTTCATGTTTAGGGAAGTGGCTGCTTAATGCCACACCCCACTTCATATAAGCTAGTAGTGTAGAAAAAAGACAGAAATTGGTGGTTGTAGTAAAAAAGAAATCTAGGTTTTATGCAGTTTATTGGTGATGATGACATGAACATGAAGTATATTGGAGTTGACATCAAATTTCTATCTCAACATAGAGTAAAATACTTAAACAAATAATATCCCAACTGTACAGTAGGTCCATTTTGCTGGGAAGCAATGACGAGATTTGTGATGTCACCCACATATGTTTCTATTTTTAGTCTGGACCTCCATTAACCTCTATACCGCATCTATTGTCCTGTGCACAATTAGGAATTAGAACACTCAGAACAATTGAATTAATCAAATGATTGAATAGAATCTCGGTGCTGTTCAAAACAAAAAGCACTCAACATAAGTGAACTACCGGAAGTTCACACATTAGGTTTCCTAGCACATCTTTTGACCAACTCGCTTGACCTGGAAATGGGGTTTGGGACACACAAATTTGTTTCCCCCGTGTGAATCTGTCTGCATGTGTTTGTCAGAGTCCATCTGCTCAAGTGCTCCTGTCACCTATGCTAATTAGGTAGTAGCTAATTAAACCTGAGGCAAAAGGCATTAACAGGCCTGTCTCATCAACCTAGGAGAGGCCTGGTGACAAATTCCATTCAAATGAAGCTAAAGACATCCACAGAACACATGTTGTGAAAACCTGGGCTTCAGCCTCACTCCACAGGCTTCTGGTATACAGTAAACCCCCAGCTATCCGCGGTTCCACATTCGCAAACTCAAGTATGCGCAGACATTTTTCAGAAATTCTAAAAACGCACTAATTTCAGCCATCCAAGCGTCGATCCGGTTGCAAATATAAAAAATAATATAAAGTAAACTGTCCATTACATAACGATTATGCAAATAAATGGTCACACGCACAAAATGTTGTTTTCCTAGATGCGATTGTATTGAATTAATACTTATCCGCGATTTGTGTCACTATGTAGAACCGATCCCTCACGGATATGGGGGATGTACTGTACATAAGATCTCTGTTGACACCTTGATCATCTGGCTACTATACAAGATCTCAGGTTTGGTTAGTGTTACAGACACCTTTTGTATCTACCTTGTTGGATAGTTCTGCCTTTTCATATAAAGTACCTCATGTTTGGAATAGTATCCAACTAGAATTTTTGTCTCCCTGGTTACATAATACAAAATGTATTTTGAACCTGGGTTCGAACACTAAATAATAAGACCTGGGTTCCAATACTAAATAGTAAGACCTTGGTTCGAATACTAAATAATAAGACCTGGGTTCCAATACAAAATAACAAGACCTGGGTTCCAATACTAAATAATAAGACCTGGGTTCCAATACTAAAAGCTAAATATGGAGCTGGCTTTCAATGGTACAAATATAACCAAAAGTGCGAACTACTCCTACTATCACAGCACCCAGACTGAAGCAAACGATTACAACCTCATTTCCAAAAACATTGGCACGCTGCGTAAAATGCTAATAAAAACAGAATACAATGATGTGCAAATCATTAATCCCTATATTTAATTGAAAATAGTACAAATACAACATATCAGATGTTAAAACTGAGAAAAATTACTGTTTTTAGAAAAATATATGCCCATTTTGATTTTGATGCCAGCAACATGTTTAAAAAAAGTTGGGACAGGGGCATGATTACCAGTGTGTGTTGAATTTCAAATTTCGATTCATCAGACCACAGGACAGTTTTCCACTTCGCCTCAGTCCATCTTAAATGAGGTCAGGCCCGGAGAAGGCGGCTGCAACATACTGTGTTCACAGACAGGGGTTTTCGGGAGTTCCTGAGCCCATGTAGTGATTTCCACTAGAGAATCGTGTCTGGTTTTAATTCAGTGCCGCCTGAGAGCCCGAAGATCACAGCCATCCAATATTGGTTTCCGGCCTTGTCCCTTGCGTCCAGATTCTCAGAATCTTTTAATGATATTATGTACTGTAGAAGATGAGATCCCCAAACTCTTTGCAATTTCACGTCGAGAATCTGTATTCTTAAATTGTTACACTATTTGCCTGCGCGGTCTTTCACAGAGTGGTGAACACCTCCCCATCTTTACTTCTGAAAGACTCATCCTCTCTGGGATGCTCTTTTATACCCAATCATGTTACTGACCTACAACCAATTCACTTAATTAGTTGTGAGATGTTCCACCAGGTTTTCTTTAGCATTACAATTGTTTTTTTAACATTTCCAGTCTTTTGTTGCCTCTGTCCCAACTTGTTGTGTTCCTGGGCATATATTTTTCAAGAAACAATAAAATTTCTCCGTTTCATCATCTGATACGTTGTCTTTGTACTATTTTCTATTGAATACAGGCGATAAATGATTTACACATCATTGCATTCTGTTTTTCTTGACATTTGACACAGCGTCCCAACTCTTTTTGAAATGGGGTTGTAAAAGATTGGAACAATCGTTTAATAGGGGTTATCATATGCAGATCACATGAGACAGAGAGTTAACCGTGAGAGGGAGGAAACTGAGAAGAGAGAAAGAGGAGAGGGAGAAGACAGAAAAGAGGAGCGAAGAGATGCTGGAGGCGTGTCCTGTAGCCACTTGGGTAATTACAGATAGGAAGGCAGTGTTAAGGAGGACCCGGAAAACACTAACAATCACAATGCTTCAGGGACAGACTGCACTCTTTAACTCTGTAATACAACCCAGACGGTTCCTTCCAACTACTGTATGTGACAAGAAAATTGATGGAGCAAAGAAATGGTTGGTTGTCTGGGAGGAGTTTTCACACGTGGAGAACAGTGTCACGAGAGCCTTCTTGAAACAGTAAGAAAATGGCGTCCTGATTGGTGACATGTTGTCCGGGCAGCACGACGGTGTTTCCACTCCAAAACCCAGAACAACACAAGGCTCCATCCATCAAAAGTTATGTATTAACCGAGATTCTGCTCCTTTTTTCCTCCCAAATAGGGTCTTTTGAACAATTACATTGGATGTTTTCACATAAGACGTTAACAGCGTTTTACATTTCAGCCGTCTAACAGACGCCTATCCTGTCCAGACGGACTTACAGTTCATACAGCTGAAGAAGCGATGCAGGTGGGATGACCAGACGACTCAGTAGGACCTAGTAGACTTCAGTCAGTGTGTCACAGACAAACCGGGAGGCTCTCCCACTGTCCCAAGGACAAAAACCAAGGCTACTGTAGGACCCAGAAGCCCGGGTGTTAATCATATCAGAACTGTTACGTGGCTCTGACCTCCCGATGTTATCTTTATAGAAGTAGACTTACTTGAACAGTCATCAATCTAATTCTACGGCACCCACGCCAGACTGTCAGAGCCATGCAAATGTAATTATGTTGTCATGGTCGGAGCCATGTATGGGCCTAACGTGATTAAAGCCTGGTGCTGTGCTCTACGGCATCAGCAACACAGTATTTACGCTTCTATGGTTTGGATTTCTATACTGATTACACTGGAACAATAGGGAGATGGGGGAATTCAGAGCTGTAATGAAGCCAAGGACTTGAGACAGAGAGAGCTGAGGAACATGTGGGCTGTAATCCCCTGTGTGTTGGTATATGTGTGTTTGTGAGTGTGTGTATGAGAAAGAGTGTAGGTTGGATGGGTGGGGTTGGTCGGGTTTCGGTGGCGGATGGGTGGGGTTGGGCGGTGGATGCGAGGGTTTCGGTGGTGGATGTGTTGGTTTGGGTGGAGGATGTGTGGGTTTGGGTGGAGGATGTGTGGGTTTGGGTGGAGGATGTGTGGGTGTGGTTGGGTGGAGGATGTAAGGTGGATGGTTTGGGGTGGGTGGGGTTGGGAGATTGGTTGGGTGGAAGATGGGTGGAGGAAAGGTGGTGGATAGGGGTTACTTTATATTAGGAAAATGACTGATTGCAGCTGTTGACTCATGGTGATGGAGGTCAGGATCGGACTCGTTCTGGTACATTAGGCAGCAGAATATGGACCAGATTAGGTGGACATCCACCTACACACTCGAAGAAGGCAAATTCTGGAGCGCAGTTCCCTGGTGCAGGCCAACAAGGAGAGTGACAAGAGAAGCAATTGGGGGAAACAACAGAAAGGCTGTTGAAAAGGAGAGACGTCTGTGGAACAACCTGCTCACCGCTCCAGATGTTATTCCCTAGTTAAACGGGCAGTTCTAACACGCTGGGACTTTATATTTTGTTCATATTTTGATGTCTTCTCTACTATACTACAATGTGGAAAATAGTAAATATAAAGAAACACTGCTGAATGAGTAGGTGTCCAAACATTTGACTGGTACACTATCTAATAGAAAAGACAAATATTCTTAATTTGTTTTTGGCTCATTAACCTGTACCACTATTTTTTGGGGACACAAAAACACACACACACACACACACACACACACACACGGTCTCCTCACCATGCCTGTGGCTTCCTCTTCAGTATGCCCTGCCGTCTCCACTGTGAGTGAGGGCTCAGGTGATAGGTCAGCTGACGACACACCTTCTCCATGGCGCCCAGAGAATCCTCCCCCTGACGGAGCGACAGAAATACACAGAATGGGAAGGAGACAGAAAGGGGCAGAGAGCCCGGGTTAACATCATCCGAAAAGGGTCCGTTCCTTCTGCCTTGGTCTCTTCTGACAGGAGAGAAGCATAGGGATTAAAATAAATGGCGTGTGGAATGCTGATGGACTGTTCACTGTCTGGCTCACTTCACTACAGCCATTAGCAGACCATGACTGCAGGGCACCCAAGAACTTCAAATATTCATACTGTGACTCCATGTGCTGTAGCATGGTCTGCCTAAGTGTCTGTTTCATTCTCTGGAAACTAGTCCTTTCTTTGCATATTATTTTTTAAATGATTTGAATAAAGTGCTACCCTGTTTCTCCTCCCTCTCGATTTCATGATATCTGTTGTGTAGGCGCTTGGAGGACCGTGCGTTCTCTGGCCAGAAAACCACGATTGAGCTTGCAGGCGCTAGACCTACCCCAAGGAACTGGTACGAGTGTGGCGTACCACCAGACTGTGCTAAGCCAATTTGCCCCATCCTCCTCGGGACTCCAGAGTACTGCCGGTAAGCAGGGACCAGGATTCAAACGCCTGGCCACAATGATGCAGCTGTACTGCGAGGCAGTGCACTTCCACGTTCTGGATTCAGATGAAACCATTAGATCACTGCGCTTCTGGAAAACCTGAGAAACACTCAGCATTGATGGGAGGTGTTCAGAAACATAACACTGGTAAACCCATGCCAGGGAGTCAGGAGTCAGGGCAGATTCCTGGACACAGATTCATCCTAGTCCGGGGCTAAATAAAATTCCCATTTTGATTTTCCATTGAGCTTGATTATACAATACTGTCTGTGACTTCGTCAACGTCCTATTGGCTAATGGGCTATTTTGCACCTAGATAACCTGTCAGTCGTTGTTCTGGGTAATGACCAAACAGTAAATAGAAGCCATTACGATATATGGGGCCACAGAGTTATACAAGGAGAGACAGTATGACTAAACAGCCTCTGGTTCAGCCCAGTTAGAGTCTCAAGAGTCTGCTCTGATGCCCTGTAGTGATATTATGTGTGTGTGTGTGTGTGTGTGTGTGTGTGTGGTTTCCAGCTCCCTGCCAGTGTTATATGGAGGTCAAACATGTTACATTATTGATACTGATATATTCCTTTCTCGCTCTCCAGTCTCTTCCGCCTCTGTCTCTCTCTCACTATCTCTCTTTGTCTATGTCTGTTTCTACCCCACTCTCCCTTTGTTTCTGTTTTACCCCTCTCTTCCCCCTCTTGGCTCTTCTATGGTGCTCACCGATGAAAAATTTGATGGTGCTTTTTTCAAACCCATATAGGCTTTTTATGTTGAAATACTAATGGTACACTGTAATAAGGTTTTTACTGTAAACATCAAATATTTACTGTAAGTATTTTGCAAATCTTCACTGTAACCCCTTTTCATTTGGCTTTATGAGTAACATTTCCCTCTTCATGTGGCTGTGTTGTAAATGTGTTTCTGGAGAACGGGCCGTTAAAAGCCTCTCTTTGTCTATCCGAGCTGTAGCGTGCTCGTCCCCAGGGGAACAGGAGGTGGGCGGAGAGGAAACCATCAGTCTGTTATTGATCGGCAATACTCAGCACGGGCGCTAACTCACTGGCCACAGATCAAATGGCTCCCTATTCCCTACATAGTGCACTCCTTCTGAACAGGGCTCATAGGATGCTTGTTCACAGTAGTGCACTAAGTAGGGAATAGGGAGCCATTTGTGCTTGATGCGGAGGGATCCTCCTCCATGCTGTGTCCACTGTCTTCCAGATGTCTACAACAACCAGCTGGCCTTGCCTCGGACGGACAGGCAGGCAAACAGAAACACAGACAGGCAGAGCGACAGATAGGCAGGCAAAAAGGAAGACAGACAGGCAGGCAGGTAAAAAGGAAGACAGACAGGCAGGCAGGCAAAAAGGAAGACAGACAGGCAGGCAGGCAAAAAGGAAGACAGGCAGGCAGAAAGTATGACAGACAGACAAGTAAGCTGACAGGCAGACATTTACCTCACAAATCTACTAGCCTTTCCCGGGATAAACAATGTCATGATACCGGTAAATAATATCAATTGTTATGAACAACGTGATTTGAAGCGAAACCTTTAAATTATATGCAATGTGTAAATGTGTCTTCTCTATGGCCTTCTCACCTCTATAGTTCACATAATCAATAAACACTTAGTGGTTTACTTTCCTGTAAGCCTAGGCACACAAAGTCAGACATAGTACAAGTGACCTTGAAATGAGCTTAATACATTAACAACACTGGTTTCAATTTGAGCAACCGATAGATCTACCTTCTTTCATAAATGCTCTCTCTTCAAAAACCAGCCCTACGATCGGTTGTCCGCTAATTATAATGTGCATGAGGTTTACCAGTTAGGCTTGCCCATCTAACAGACCTATGCTACACTTCAGCATGAACAGAGCCAGTACCGGGGAGGACTCAACGGGAGACACCCCTGACCTACACCTGCCAGTCACTGAGATATGGAGAGTGTTCTCCACAGGTGAAGAGACAACACCTACACTGGTTAAACTGCTAATGTCTCAGTATGACGGGGGTCCGCAGGCATTCTATGCTTCATTTAAACAGAAAGTCATGATTAAAAACTGACGTTTAAAGTAGGATCCAGAGTGCTGATTACTGACGAACAAATTAAAAGGAATGCAAATGAATACAGTTAGGTCTGGATATAATTGTACACTGACACAAGTTTTGTTAATGTGATTCGAGGGTCCTCACATCCAAATTGGAGGAAGGGTATAGGAAGAAAATATATAATAAAACAAATAATAAAAGAGGGGGCTATAATATGTAGCCCCCTCTTTTTCAAGGGACCAAAAGTAATTGGACAATTGACTCAAAAGCTGTTTCATGGCCAGGTGTGTGCTATTCCTTTGTTATTTCTTCATCAATTAAGCAGGTAAACGGTCTGGGGTTGATTCCTGGTGTGGCATTCGCATTTGGAAGCTGTTGCTGTGAACCCACAACATACGGTCAAAGGAGCTCTCAATGAAAGTGAAACAGGCCATCCTTAGGCTGCAAAAAAAATCCATCAGAGAGATAACAGGAACATTAGGAGGGGCCAAATCAACAGTTTGGTACATTAGGAGAAAAAAATAATAATCTGGTGAGCTCTGCGACACAAAAAGGCCTGGATGTCCATGGAAGACAACAGTGGTGGATGATCATAGGATCCTTTCCATGGTAAAGAAAAACCCCTCTACAACCTCCAGCCAAGTGAAGAACACTCTCCAGGATGTAGGCATATCATTATCCAAGTCTACCATAAATGTGAGACTTCACAAGAGCAAATAGGTTCACCACAAGGTGCAAATCATTCATAAGCCTCAAGAATAGAAAGGCCAGATTAGATCCCAGTTCTGGAACAGCATTTACTGGACAGATGTAACTAAGCTAAACCTGTACCAGAATGATGGGAAGAAAAAAGTATGGAGATTGCTTGGAACGGCTCGTGATCCGAAGCATACCACATCATCTGTAAAACACAGTGGAGGCAGTGTGATGGCATGGGCATGCATGGCTTCCAAAGCTCACTGTGTCACAAGTGTTTATTGATGATGTGACAGAAGACAGAAGAAGCCGAATTAATTCTGAGTGGAATATTCTGCAATGGCCAAGTCAATCACCTGATCTCAACCCGATCAAGCATGGATTTTATTGTGCTGAAGACATAACGTAAGGCAGAAAGACCCACGAACAAACAACAACTGAAGACAGCTGCATTAAAGGCCTGGCAAAGCATCACAGAGGAGGAAGCCCAGGGTTTGGTGACGTCCATGCACTCCAGACATCAAGCAGTCATTGCTTGTAAATGATTTTTGACAAAATATAAAAAATGAACATTCGATTTATGATTGTTGTCACGTTCTGTAGCTGGAAGCAGGAGTCACATGCAGGGAGGTAGCTTGAACATAGATCACAACAGAACGGTGTGAAACAAACAATAACCCACGACTCCTCCTAACTAACAAACAGACAGACATATATCTAACCTAATCACACACAACAATGAACAGGTGGAAAAGGGGGCGGTGGCTTCACAAGGCTGGTGACGCCGACCGGCCTGAGGAGGGACACATGGAAAGAAGGGTGAACACGCATGTTAACCGGCAGTTGAAGCGTGTACGTCACCTCGTTGACCCTCCTCAGGACTTTATATGGCCCCACAAACCGCGGGCCCAGCTTCCGGCAGGGCAGGCGGAGGGGCAGGTTCCGGGTCAAGCTGCGTTCCACGTCTCCTCCGCATGCCAGAA